>NW_007732337.1:7398-8303 GCF_000696425.1 Galeopterus variegatus | reverse complement strand
CACACCCTGGGCATCGGCCCTAGGTAAACTCCCTGTTTCTGGGAGGCAGATACCATCTCTGCAGGCCTCAGTTTGGAAGAACCCCTAAATGATTTCTGGTGGGGAGAGGGGAGCCCGGAGTGCTCTGGAGCTACATTGAAGCTACCGGAGAGCCCCTGGGAGTCAAAGAGGAACTGTGTGCTGAGGGACCCTCCCCCGAGGAGTTTACACCCGGCAGTGGGAGAGACTAGACACCTTCTGGGCAGGGCGGGGCAGGGCACAGCTTTGATGTCTCAGCTGAAAGACAAGGTTTGTAGAAGACATGCCTCAGCCCTGTTCTGAGCACACAGAGTGGGGAGGGGTCCGGCAAAAGGAGGCAGAGTCTCAGAAATAAATAAATAAAAATATAACAATAATCACACACCTTACGGGACTGGTAGGGTGGAGCAGACTTTCCGCAAAGGTCCAAGATCCGAGGGAAAATCCCTGCCAAAATGAACAAACACCCAAAAAGAGATACCCGAAATGCAAAAAACCAAGAAAGTACACCACCAAAAGTTAATAAATCTCAAACTCTAGATCCTATAGAACAAGAAGCCCTTGAAATGAATGACAGGGAATTTTGAGTGTTAATCCTAAAGAGACTGAATGAGATACAAGAAAACACAGCTAGACAGCATGATGAAACCAGGAAAAACATACAGGACCTGAAAGAGGAAATGTACAAGGAAATCACTGTCATAAAAAAAAATGTAGCAGAACTTGCTGAACTGAAGAAGTTATTCAGCGAAATAAAAAACACAATGGAGAGTTTAACCAGCAGGATAACAGAAGTTGAAGAGAGAACCTCGGTTCTTGAAGATGGGCTCTTTGGAATAATACAAGCAGACAAGAAAAAAGAAAAAAGTATCAAAGATATTGAAGAA
>NW_007732337.1:6633-7388 GCF_000696425.1 Galeopterus variegatus | reverse complement strand
ACTTTGATGACTCAACTAAAAGTCAAGGTTTATAGAAGACACGCCTCAGCCCTGTCCTGAGCACACAGAGTGGGGAGGGGCCCGGCTAAAAGAGGCGGAATCTTAGAAATAAATAAAGAAAGAAAGATCAGGCACACAGCTGGCAGGAATGATCTGCAAGGCTCAATAGCGCCATCTATTGAATCAGAGGTCTAAGATTCGAGAAAAAACTCCTGCCAAAATGAACAAGCACCCAAAAAGAGATACCCGAAATGCAAAAAACCAAGAAAATACACCACCAAAAGTCAATAATTCTCAAATTCTAGATCCTATAGAACAAGAAGCCCTTGAAATGAATGACAGGGAATTTTGAGTGTTAATCCTAAAGAGACTGAATGAGATACAAGAAAACACAGCTAGACAGCATGATGAAACCAGGAAAAACATACAGGACCTGAAAGAGGAAATGTACAAGGAAATCACTGTCATAAAAAAAAATGTAGCAGAACTTGCTGAACTGAAGAAGTTATTCAGCGAAATAAAAAACACAATGGAGAGTTTAACCAGCAGGATAACAGAAGTTGAAGAGAGAACCTCGGTTCTTGAAGATGGGCTCTTTGGAATAATACAAGCAGACAAGAAAAAAGAAAAAGGTATCAAAGATATTGAAGAAAATCTGAGAGAGATATTAGACAACCTTAGCGCTCAAATATCTGAGTCATGGGTATTCCAGAAGGGAAGGAAAAAGGTGAATGTATTGAAAACATATTCAACAA
>NW_007732337.1:0-5965 GCF_000696425.1 Galeopterus variegatus | reverse complement strand
CCACTCCTGAGAGAAATTAGAGAGGATACAAGAAGATGGAAAGACATCCCATGCTCCAGAAGGGGAAATGTGATTGTGTACATGGGATATAGGATTAGGTGTGTGAGTGTATGTGCAGGTGATATTCAGGTTTCCACAAGGGCAGGAAGTGTAGCCGTTGCAGTAGAAGGACCCGGTAACTATCCCAGCCCACCTGGAGTCCCAGGGGTCAGAGATGTGGAGTTGGAGCATGCCCTGTCGGTCGCGCTGGAGTATTCGACCCCCCGCACCTATAAGCGGGTCGTGAATTTTGCACAACCAGTAGGGGCATCATCCCCCATAGATGTCTGGCCACCAGCAGCAAGAAGTTTGAGTTTGGTCGAACATAAAACATATGTATGGGTGGGAGGATTGAGAGGCTAATTTGCTGTTTATAAGTGGGATAGTTATGGCCTGTGAACATGCAGTCACGGGGCAGTCAGCCGTGGAGAGTGTTTTGGCAGTTTTACCTGGTCCATCTGTGTAAGTTTCCCGTACTGTGAATCTCCAGACATATGAGGATTTAGAGGAACGTACTAGGGACAGCGAGAGAAACAGGATGACATTAAAGGAAGTGGTCATTGTTCCTGTACTGGAGGGAGACTTGGGAGTCGGGATAAGTGGATCTTGAGGGGGTCAGAGGGGTGAGGAGTGCAGGCAAAGGTTTTAGTTCCTTGAAAGGGTGTGTCCTGAACTTGAAGGTTACACGTAGGTTCTGCGGGATCCGTTGGTGAGGTCAGGAAGCAGGGTTTTAACCTAGAAATGTGGACCCATGGAGTTACTTGATTGTCCGGAAGCGCAAGTTTGGCAGCAGTGGGGGTGCATAGGATAGCTGGGTATGGGCCCTCCCATTTTGGGACTAAGAGGTCCCGTGGCTTGGGGGAGGCATAGTAAACTAAATCTCCTGGGTGTATTGTAAGGGTGTTTTGTGAGGTAGTTGGGTCAGGGAGTAACCAATCTTGGTATTTCCAAAGTTCAGCGTGTAGATGGGAAAGTAGGAGTATGGCTAAGCTGGAGGGTATGGACCCCTGTTTAGGGGTAATACCTGGGGGGAGTGGAGGTCTTCCATACATCACCTCAAAGGTGGAAAGATTGGTGGGTTTCCTTGGAAGAGCTATGAGTCTGAATAGGGCCAGGGGTAAGAGGCGAACCCAGTCTAAGTGAAGTTCTAAAGAAAGTTTGGTGAGAGTGTCCTTTAAGGTCCAGTTTGTCCGTTCCACTTTTGCTGAGGCTTGGGGACGGTAAGGGCAGTGTAAGTGCCAAGGTAGTGAGAGTGTTTTAGATAGACTTTGTATGATCTGAGCAGTGAATTCTGGCCCGTTATCTGACTGTATTGAAGAGGGCATTCCAAACCTTGGAATGATTTGGGAGAGGAGCAGGGAGGTGACAGTAGAAGCCCTTTTGTTTGTGGTGGGATAGGCCTCTACCCACCCAGAAAAGGTGTCCATAATACCAGGAGGCAGCGATGGCGTCAAACCGGAGGCATGTGGGTAAAATCAACCTGCCAGTCCGCTGCTGGAATATTTTCCCTGGCTTGGTGGGAGGGGTAGGGTTTGGCCTTTAAGGGAGTGTTAGGATTTGTGTGCTGACAAACAGAACAGTTACAAGAAATGTCTTGTAAGAGGTTTTTGTCAGAGGGGGTTAAAGAGAAAAAGGTTTGGAGGAAGTGGGATAAACTTTGAGGGCTGGAGTGGAATAAGTCGTGCAGGAGACGGAAAAGAGTCAGCCTGTTAGGTTCAGCGGGGTTGTTTGTATCAGTAGGTACATCAAGTGGGCAGAGGGGAAGGAGGGGTTCTGGGGACTCCTGGGGGGCTCTGCCCGCTTCCGCCCCCACCCCCGCTGCCTGCTCCAGCTTAAGAGACGCGGGTAGGCGGCGGGGAGGGCCGAGAGCGCCGTAAGGGAAACGGGAGGGCTGGGGCTCTGTGGTAGCGGCCGCTCGGGCTGTACTATCAGCTTTGCAGTTACCTTGGGTTACAAGGGAGTTGTCCTTTTGGTGGGCCTTGCAGTGGATGACCCCCAGTTGTTTTGGCAACTGTGAGGCTTCAAGAAGTTTGTTTATTAGGGCAGAGATAGTTATGGCATTGCCTTTGGTGTTAAGTAGTCCCCTTTCTTTCCAAATGGCTGCGTGTGATATCAGTATGTGGAACACATACTTAGAGTCTGTGTATAGATTAAGGGATTTTCCTTCTGCGAGTATACAGGAATGGGTGGCAGCAAGGAGCTCAGCCTGTTGGTTAGTAGTGCCCGGTGGTAATGGGAACGCCTCTGTGACTGAGTGGAGAGACACTATAGCATACCCCGCATAATGTTTGCTGTTTTGTTTAAAGGAGGATCCATCTGTGAACCAAGTGTAATCAGCCTGGGGAAGGGGGCCTTTGGAAACTGAGGAATGACAGGGAATGAGGTTTTGGAGGGCCTCCGTATAATTGTGGACCAGCGCATTAAGTGGGGAAGGTACTGGGAGGAGAGTAGCTGATTTAGGGGAGGGCAAGGAAGGAATGAAAGGATGGGTTTTGTAAAAAGGAAGAAAGTAGGGCTAGGAGCCTGGATGGGGGAAGGGAATGTAGCACCTTATAGGTGAGGAGGTCTTTTAGATGGTGAGGTGAGAGTATGGTTAAGGGTGCCCCAAACGTTAATTTGTATGCTTCTTTTTGTAATATGTTCCTGGATGCTTCTTTTTGTAACAAACGTTAATTTGTATGCTTCTTTTTGTAATATGCTCCCAGCTGCCAGAACTCGAAGGAAGGGGCCCCACCCACGTACAGTGGGATCAAGTTATTTGGATAGATATGCTACTGGGGCGAATGAGGGGCCATAAGTTTGTCCCAGGACTCCTAAGGCTTGGCCTTCTCTTTCGTGGATATAGAGTGAAAAAGGTTTGGTGAGGTCAGAAAGATGTAAAGCAGAAGCACTAACCAAAGCTTGGTGGAGTTTTTGGAATGTTTTGTTAGAGGAGGAGGACAGAGGCTCATTTGGATTTCCCTTGTCCAGATTGTACAATGGGTGGGCCATTAGGGAAAAGTTGGGGATCCAAGCCCTAAAATACCCAGCTAGGCCCATGAAGGACAAAATTTCTGCTTTGGTTTTTGGAATGGGTAAAGAGGATAGTAATTGTTTTCTGTTAAGGATGATTGATTTTTTGGAGGGGGATAATTGGAACCCTAAATAGGTGACAGTGGTGCGTGATATTTGGGCCTTAGAAGGGGAGACGTGGTATCCTTTATCTGCCAGGAAGTTGAGAAGTGAGGCTGTGTCTATTTGTGATTGTTCCCAAGAGGGACTGCAAAGTAAAAGGTCATCTACACACTGCAAGAGGACCAATTGAGGGTGAGATGAATGGAATTGTATGAGGTCTTGAGCTAATGCTTGACCAAAAATGTGTGGGCTATCCTGAAACCCTTGGGGTAGGACAGTCCAGGTAAGTTGTTCGGAGTGTCATGTATTAGGATCAGTCCAAGTGAAGGCAAATATGTCTTGGGAAGTGAGGTCCAAGGGGATGGAAAAGAATGCATCCTTCAGGTCCTGGACTGAAAAGTGAGTGGTGGAAGCTGGGATTTGGGATAAAAGAGTGTAGGGGTTGGGCACTAAAGGATGGATGGGAACAACAGTGTCATTAATCAGATGGAGATCTTGGACTAGTTGGTAAGACCCGTTTGGTTTATTTACTGCCAGTATTGGAGTGTTGAATGGTGAGTGGGCATGGCGGAGGTATTGTTTTTGGAGAAGGTCCTTTATTATGGGTAAAAGCCCATGGAGGGCCATAGTATTAAGAGGGTACTGTGGTTGACTTATGTATTTAGAGGGATTTTTTAATTTTATTGTTACAGGGACACAATGTGTAGAAGAGGGGTTAGTGGTGTCCCATACAACAGAGTTTACAGGATGTAATAGAGAAGGGTATGTGTCCTGTTCGCTTTCAGGGAGGAGTGCTAGTAGGAAGGGGGTTGTAGGAGATGGGGGGGGATATGGAAATGGAAACATGTAGCCGAGCAAGGATGTCTCGACCCAATAAGGGAATGGGACAATGAGACATGACCAGAAATGAATGAGAGAAAGGAGAAGGAACACCTTCAATATGGCAAGTTAATGGAGGTGTCTTGTGGGGGTATATATGTTTTCCTCCTACTCTGACTATAGGGGAAATGTTAAGTGTGGTTGGGTCCCAAAACTCTTTTAAGACTGAAAAGGTGGCTCCTGTGTCCAGGAGAAAGGAAACGGGTTGGCCATCCACAACAATAATTACCCTGGGTTCGCTTTTTGTGATGGTCATGGTCGGGAAGGACCCAGGGCCCTGTCAGTCCTCTTCAGCCAGTCCCACCAGAGGTGCTTGAGGTGTCCAGGATGGCTGAGGCTTGTTAGGCCAATCTCCCCTTCGGGTGATTGGGCAATCTGAGCCCCAATGTCCCTTTTTTTGGCATTTAGGGCATGGTGTGGTGGGTGGTCTGGGGGAAGGGCAGGACCGAGACCAATGACCCTCCTGTCCACATTTAAAGCAAGCCCCAGGTGGAGCGCTAGGTTTAGTAGAGCACCCAGAAGGTGTTTTTATGATCTGCGCCAGCATTTGAAAGTTGGCCTGATCAGCCCTCTGCTTCCACCGTTCCTTTTCCTCCTCCCTATTATGGAAAACTTTAAATGCCACTGATAAGATTTCGGTCTGTGGGGTGGTGGGGCCCTCTTCTAATTTTTTTAATTTAGCCCTAATATCGGGGTAGGATTGGGCCAGGAAATATGTCATAAGGACATGACGGCCATCTTCTGAGAGGGGGTTTAGGATGGTGTATTGTTGAAAGGCTTGAGATAATCTGTGTAAGAATTCAGAGGGTGTTTCGTCCTTTTTTTGAATTATATCTTGGATTTTCTGGAAATTGACTACTTTGCAGGTGGCCTTTTTGAGACCATCCATGAGACAAGAGGCAAAGCGATCTCTGGCCTGAATTCCCGGCAGTGTGTTGTAGTCCCAGTGTGGATCCTGTTTGGGAACTGCCTGGGGGCCTAGTGGGAAAGCAGGGTCTGTGTGGTGGGTTTCATCTGCATGGGCCTGGGCCACGTCCCAGACATGGTGGCACTCTTCAGGAAGGAGGGTGTTGGCTAGGAGCATATAGATGTCGTGGTGAGTGAGACTGTATGCCTGAAGGACCCATTGGAATTCCTTAATGAAAGTGGAGGGGTCAGTGGTGAAGGACCCTAATCTTTTTTCTAGCTGAGTAAGGTCGGCTAGCGAGAAGGGAACATGGACTCGAACAACTCCCTCAGCGCCAGCCACCTCATGAAGGGGAGCTATGGTAGAGGTGGGGGGTCCCCGAGAACGTGTGACAGGAGGGCTAAAAGAGGTGGCAGAGGGAGGATCGGGAAGTAGAGGGGCAGTTGGATTAAGGGGGGCAGGCTGTGAAGGTTCAGGAGATGTGGGGGCAGTTGGGGGAGAGGCTGCCGGAGGGGGAAGCTGTCTATATGGAGGGAGTTCATCTGCGGGGTCAAAGGTGTTTGACTCGGGAAAAGAAGGCAGAGTGGCTTTTGTTGCTAAAACAGTGTGACAGGAGGGCTAAAAGAGGCAGCAGGGGGAGGATTGGGAAGTAGAGGGGCAGTTGGATTAAGTGGGGCAGGCTGTGCAGGAGATATGTGGGCAGTTGGGGAAAAGGCTGCCAGAAAGGGGGGGCCTGTATGGAGGGGGTACGTTTGCAGGATCAAAAGCGTCCGAATCGGGTGGTGAGGGCAAGGAGGTCTTTGTAGCCAGGAGAAATTGAGAGGGGGAACAAGTGAGGCAAAGAGAGGGATTTGGGGCGAGGGAATGAAAAGCCTCAACATAGGGAATCTCTTTCCATTTTTTCAGGCACTGGCAGTAATTGAAAAGATCCTGGAGAGTGTCAGGATCGAGTGTGCCCTCAGGGAGCCACTTGTTTTGGTTGTCTAAGGGATAATAAGGCCAATCCTGTGTGCAAAATTTGGTGAG
>NW_007732336.1:134690-135566 GCF_000696425.1 Galeopterus variegatus | reverse complement strand
AGGACTTCCGGTCAAGATGGCACAAATCAACCGATTTACAACTATAAAAACATAACATCAAATGCACACGGAATGGGGAGATGTCCAGCGGAGGAGGTGGAAGCGCTGCGGAGACCACATGCCCTGCAGGGCCACTGCCACGCGATCCAGCAGATAAGCTTCACTGCCACCACCTGGCTCCATCCCCAGCCCGGCCCAGTGTGCACGGAGCAGGCAGACGTCTGGTAGGAGAGGCAGAAGCTCCACGGGGACTACACCGCCGCTGCGCGATCCAGCAGCCCGGCCCAGTATGCGCGGAGTAGGGAGACGTCCAGTGGGGGAGGTGGAAGCTCCACAGAGACCACACTGCCACCCTGTGATCCAGGAGCCCGGCCCAGTGTGTACGAAGCAGAGAGACATCCAGCAGGGGCGGTGGAAGCTCCGTAGAGACCACATGCCCTGTGGGGCCACCGCGGCGTGATCCAGCAGGTATGCTTCACCGCCACCACCCGGCTCCATTCCCAGCCTGGCCCAGGGCACACGGTGAAGGGAGATGCCCAGCAGGGGAGGCGGAAGCTCCGTAGACACCACATGCCCTGTGGGGCCACCGCCACGCGATCCAGCAGGTAGGCTTCACCGCTGCCACCTGGCTCCATTCCCAGCCTGGCTCAGGGCACGCGGTGAAGGGAGACGTCCAGCAGGGGAGGTGGAAGCTGCAGAGAGACCACACGCTCAGTGGTGCCTCTGCGCATCCAAGCAGCCCAGCCCAGTGCGCGCAAAACAGGGAGACGTCCAGCAGTGGAGGTGGAAGCTCAGCAGAGACCACACACCCTGCGGTACCACCCTATGACCCAGCAGCCCGGCCGAGTGCATGCTGACCAGAGAGGTGGCTCCCCA
>NW_007732336.1:127880-129571 GCF_000696425.1 Galeopterus variegatus | reverse complement strand
ATATCACATGTTCTCACTTATTTGTGGGAGCTAAAAATAAATAAATAAATACACACACAAACACACACAAAAAAAATCGGGGGGGGGGAAGAAGACATAACAATTGCTTTCCTTGAAATTGATACGACAAGTGAACAGAAAGGACATTGTTGGGAGGGAGGCGGGAGGGGGAGAGGGGGAGAGGGAGGTTTCGGTAATTGGCCACAATAATCAACCACATTGTATATCGACAAAATAAAATAAAATATTAAAAAAATAAATCAGGAGATGAAAATTAAAAAATATATTTTTAAATTTATTATTGTTTATTTTACATTCAAAGATGTTGTTGTGGAGCAGTGGGGGTGGGGTGGGTAAGGGGACAGAGGTGCAGGTGGGGTGGTGGGGCTAGCCCATGGCCAGACAAAAATATATTTAACAAAATTGATAATCTAAACCAATACATAAAAGAATATAGTTTGGTGAGTATTCTTTCAAGTACTATATTAAAAGTCACCAAGCTCCAGAAGTAAGGGGCTGGGGGAAGGGAACCACACCAAAATAATTGAAAAAAATTTTTTTGTGGTTTTTTTTGTTTGTTTGTTTTTACTGAGTTAGTTTTTTTGTTAGACTTAGAGAAAAAGACTTTTAAATTTCCATTTCATTTCTGACTTAGCAATCAAACTAGGGTACTGACCACAGAAAATTTAATGGTTTCCTAAAAATTAAAAGCATCACAAATGCTCATACAACTAAAGACTCATATGTATATATTTGATGCACAGCTACCAAAAACCAACTTTTCATTTAAAAATTTTTTTTTTTTTTTTTGGCAAACTCTGGGAACGTTAGTAAATATTTAAAACAAGGTCAATTCCATCTTATCACATAGAAGAGAGATACCATATCTGCCTTTATAAAATAAGTACCAATGGCATGAGCAATTCTTTTTTTTTTTTTTTTAATAGAGATAACTTCTAATTAACTCTTGATAGTAAAACATGCACCAAAATTCTAGACTAAAATGATAAATGGGGAAGGTGGGAGTGTTCATTGGATAGTTATAGCTTGCTAAATCCTGTGTCTGGGAGGAGACTGGATAACACTGAATAACTTTAGACTTCAGGAAAAATTTTTAACCCAGCAATATTAAGTCTTATAACAATATGGGGAAATAAGCACATTCATGAACTAATGGGAGTGAGAATCGATTCAACTACTTTAGACAGCAATTTGCCAATATCTAGAAAAACTGATAAGCATACCCCATCATTTTCAGCTACATACTATAAAGAAACTTGCAGCAGCATTTGTAATGGTGGATATTTTGAACAACTTAATTTCTTTTTTTTATTGTTATTGATTATACATATTTATGGGTCAAGAGCTGACTATCAGTACCTGTGCCCAAGTTGTGGTGAGGAAATCAATGCTATCAGCTTGCCCACCACCTCAAATTGCAATTATTCCCCATGTCCCCAATCCAACCTCTCCCATGCCCCCCTGACCCCCCACACCAGCAACCCTAATCTATTCTTTCCCTATGCAAGTTCAACACACCACTGAACAACACAATTCTTATATTTCTTCTCATATGTTCTTACTACAGTAAAGCAAAAGACAAGCAGAAATAAGAAAATCAAACTCCCATAATCTGCTTTCAGATAGTAATACTGTTACAGCTGACAACAGTTATGAAACAAACAAACAAA
>NW_007732336.1:125541-126268 GCF_000696425.1 Galeopterus variegatus | reverse complement strand
GAAGAGGTATTCCACCCAGTATTTTATTTTATTTTATTTTATTTTATTTTTTAGGATCCGAACCCGGGGCCTTGGTGTTATTAGCACCGCACTCTACCGAGTGAGCCACGGGCCGGCCCTCCACCCAGTATTTTAAATGCCATTCCCTCTCATCTCAAGGTTTACCCCTTTGCCAGTACTCTTATTATTTCATTTTCAAACCAACCCTCTCTAGCAATTCCTGATCCTCAGCCTACAGATCTCTGCCATATTAAAACAAAGACAAAAAACCTATACCCCTCTCAGAATTCTTCCTTTCTTTTCCATTAAAACCAGTTTGTAGAAAAGAACACTTTACTTTTGTTATCTCCATTTCCTTATCTCCAGCCTACTGTAATATGTCCTCAGCTCTGGGCACTTAAGAGTCCCTAAAGACCATATTGTCAATAACAACAGACACCTTTTGCTATAGCATTTAACCATTCCCTCTTTCTAGACCTACACGGGCCATTCAATATGGTAGTGCCCACTGAGCATTAAAATGTGGCTAGTCCACATTGAGATGTGTAAATGTAAAACATGCCAGATTTTGAAGATGATTAGTATAAAAAAAACTGTAAAATACCTCACTAATAATTTTATATTGATTACATACTGAAACGATAATATTATGGATATTCTGAATTAAATAAAATATATTGTTAAAATTAATTCCACTTGATTCTTTTTACATTTTAATGTTACTTGA
>NW_007732336.1:124532-125190 GCF_000696425.1 Galeopterus variegatus | reverse complement strand
ATATTTGGTACTATACACTCGTGAGGCACCTTGACAATCTTTGGTATCCCTGTAGTCCCTGATGTACGTAGAACATAGGCTAAGCAATGCTTTAGCCTAACATCCATGTGTTCTGCATTTTCTTCACTGCTGTCCTCAGAACTCATGCTGTTTTTTCTTTTTTCTTTTTCATATTTCTCTTTTCTATCACTTTTCATTAAGTTCACTTCAACATTTTTCCAGTGAAGTCTGAAGAGCACTAGGTCATTATGTTCTACTGTAAATGTATCATAGTTCAACAATGTTTCATGGGAAGATCTGAATTTCTATGTTAGATGGGGGACAAAGTTTACAATATTAATATGTTAAAGACATTCTTTTTTTATATAAAAGTAATATGAAACATTTACTCATTTCAACATGGTTTTTCAGGGGTTGGGGTGAAGGGTACTTGCTCTGTATTCAGGGATAAAAAGATAAATGAGAAATCTCCAAGAGTAAAGCACTGTCCTTACTTTCAAACTTACCTTCAAAATGAACAGACATATAAAAATATACAATTGCAATGCAATGTGGTAGGTGTGACAGTGAAGTATGTTTGAAGTGTTAATGGGAACAGAGGAAGCTGAACTTAACTCTGTCTGGAAGGTCAGAGATTGCTTCATAGGTAATATCTCTG
>NW_007732336.1:83094-123466 GCF_000696425.1 Galeopterus variegatus | reverse complement strand
CCAACAATGTGAAGAATTAAGGGAGAGGGAAAAGGTGAGTTATGTTGTTGATAGGAGATGAGCTGCAAATCCTTAACAACTCTGTACACTTAGCCCTAAGGATTTTAGACCTTAACTTACAAGTGATGAGATCCAATTGAAGGTGGCAACAGTGTATACTAGACTCTACTCCATCAAGTACAGAATGATAAACAAGACTCTGCTAAGTGAGAACCATTTAATGATTCTTTTCCAACAATTCAGATATGCTATATGAGCCTGAACTAGAATGCCGCAACAGAAGTGGACAGAAAGGGTGTATGAGCAAAGAATCAATAGAACGTGGTGATTTTCTAGGTATAGAGACAGCCTATGATTATCGGGTTTCTGGCTCAAGTGATTTGGTGGATAGAGATGGATTAATGCAGAAATAAGTTTGGACGAAAAGATGTTAAATTCAGTTTGTACATGCTGAAAGTGAGGTTCCTTTGAATATACCTTTTAGTTAGATAGAAAACAGCTTAACGAAATATAACTTAAGTTTTCACATTAAAGAAATATAAGTAACAATGGGCCGGCCCGGTGGCGCACTCGGTACAGTGCGGCGCTTGGGAGCGTGGTGGCACTCCCGCCGAGGGTTCGGATCCCATATAGAGACCGGTCCGCTCACTGGTTGAGTGCGGTGTGGGCGCGACACCGAGGGTTGCGATCCCGTTGCCAGTCACGAAAAAAGACAAGAAGGGAAAAAAAAAAAAAAGAAATATAAGTAACAAGAAAAAAAGGTCAGAACCCAGCAGCCTGTATTGTTTCATGTTTGTATGTCTATTGTATGTGTGTGTATTGGAGGTAGGGCATGATGTGGTCTGTAATGTTAAAAAAATTAAAATCCTACATATTCTTAAGACATGGATCAAAATTTAATCCTTCTATATTAAAATTTTACTACACCTACTAGGTTACATTTACTTCGCTCAGGACAGTATCACACTATGTAAAACAATTCTCCAACTACATTATAAGAAGGTGTAAGGCTTAC
The DNA here is from genome assembly GCF_000696425.1 of Galeopterus variegatus. Taxonomy (NCBI): domain Eukaryota; kingdom Metazoa; phylum Chordata; class Mammalia; order Dermoptera; family Cynocephalidae; genus Galeopterus; species Galeopterus variegatus. The sequence continues at coordinate 122,451 of NW_007732336.1, read as the reverse complement.
ATGCCAATGCCCTCCTGAAAACCCTGTCTCTAGTGCAGAGTTTCTCAACCTCAACACTACCAACATTTTATACCAGATAATTCTTTGTGGGGGGATGTCTTGTGCACTGCAGGATTTTTAGCAGCATCCCTGGCCTCCACCCATTAGATGCCAGTAGCACCCCACTTCCATCACATCAATCAAAAATATCTCTAGGCATTGTCAAATGTCTCCTAGGAGGTAAAATCATCCCCAGTTGAGAACCACTGCTCTAGTGGATGCAGGGCATACAGTACATGTCCAATAAATACTTATCGACTGCTCCTGCATTAAGTGAAAGAACACTAATACCATCATAAAAATAATGAAATAGAAAGCAAGGAACTTTCTATAGGGTTTTGCTATGTGCCCAACTCCTTACTACATGCAGTCATAAAGAATACCTTAATACTGACAATTAAATCTCATACCCAACCACTTCTTTTATAAAACTCTTCCCAAAGATGTTAAGAAAAATAAATGTCACATCCCCATTTCAGTTTTGCTTACTTATCAAGAACACAGGAATAGCCAATCTGAGGAAAGAAAACTTTGGCCAGACACTGATAAATGTTTATTTCAAAAATATTTACTAACCAGATTATTACTTTGTTTTTTCTAGAGGCCTTACTCTATTACCCATGATCCTCTAGGAAGTCCCCTATATATCTCAAGCTCTTAATACTTCTCATTTCTACACACACATATACACAATGCATTTAGGTTATCCCCAAATATAAACTGGTTCATACAGGAAATGCATAAAAACAGGCTAAATTGAATATACCTTCTATAATGTTCTTCCTCTTTGGTAAAACAGTGTTTTATAAACAAGAGATAAAGAGGTAATAATGAAACATGGGCTGCATCTTGCTGAACATATAATACCAATTGTTGCCCCTAAAGCAGTGTTTCTTGGCTACATCTTTGGTGGACAGTCACTTAAAAATTTAAAAATAATAAATTTAGTTTTCCTGAAAAGTCTGGGCTAAGTGCCAATCTCTTTTTCAAAATGTAAGCTTGGTTTTTGTGGGGGTTTTTTTTGTTTGTTTGGCAGCTGGCTAGTACAGGGATCTGAACCCTTGACCTTGCTGTTATAACAGGGTTATAATTCTTTAATGTTGTTGACCACTGTAATTGCCAAAAATACAAAGAAAATAAAAGTTTCAAGTATTATACAATTTTTACAGTAGAGGAAATACTTTGAAAAGATAAAAGAAATTCAAAATAACATACATTATTAGGCTAGAAGATACATTCATGCCATAGAGTAAGGGTTCTCAACAGAGTGTGAGGGGTGAAGATTGCCTCCAAATGACATTTGGCAATGTCTGGGAACACTTTTGGTTGTCACCACTGTGAGGCACTACTGGCATCTAGCAAGTGGAGGTCAGGGATATTGCTAAACATTTAATACTGCACAAGACACTCCCAACAAACAATGACTCAACCCGAAATGACAACAGTGCTAAGACTGAGAAACACTTCCAGAGTTGGCAAATTCAGAAATCAAGATGGAGAGGAGGGAACTCTTCAATTAAAAGATAAATGTAACACACACATAACACAATTTAAACACCAAGACTTACATTAATTTGCTTTTTTTCAACAAGGATATACTTTAGATTACATTTTTTCATAAAATGAGTTGATAATGATGGTGGTGAATCTGGATCAATAGGAGCATAAGCAGCAGGGACTTGGAGAATTCTAAAGAAACAAATACAAAGTAAGCATAGAATGTCAAATATAATCCTCCTTTAAGCACTTCTATTTCTCTATGCACTTTACTGTTTAGTTTATCAGAAATTCCCACTGTTTTTATTGACACATCTTTGGTTATAAATATTGTTATTTTATCCTGCTCTTAATGAATATCCTGATTATATAAAATTCTATATTAAATTCTCAGCACTGAATATAGAGAAATACAAGATTTTCCAAAGTTAATGCATTATACGGTATAATACACTCGGTTAACTGGCCACTACTAAAATGCCAAACAGGTAGCAGAGTCTAATTTCTTTATTTGTTTATACAGGATAACGTAAAAAAAGCTAAACACCCACATGCAACTTATTAGTATGCAGATCCTCATAAGAATAGACAAAAGACATATTTCACCAAAATCAGTATACCTTACAGGAAAAAATAAATCTTTAAAATTCATTTGTATCTAGCAATACTTGTACAAACTCTTATAATACTTGTATAAATAAATCAAAGTTCATTTAGTCATTTTTAGTAAAAGTACTTTGAGATATACCTTGGGGACACTAGATCTTTGCATATAGTAAAGTCTTGATAAAGTTTTGTCAATGATTGAATGAAAGTAAATTTTAGAACATTTTTTGCTTTACGCATATAATTAATCAACTAAGACACATATTATGGAATGAACATCAACTTCTCTCATTGGCATTAATTTAATGCAGAACCCTAGGACAGAAATCACTATATGAGGGTGATATTCTAGAACAATTTAAGTAATTAAACATTTTGTAAATATTTGTTTGAATAAGTGCCTGCTAATGCAATTTTTATGAACTATTATCCAAAACTCTCGTTCATTCATTCACTGAATACCTGAGGGCCTAAAATTTCAGTCTGAAGGGGTAAAAAGATAGTCATGTTATTTCTGAAATCCTTGTTTTCTCTGATCTAACAACAAATTGTTATAAATTGTTACAACTGTTTTCCTTTGACAAATAAAGCCCTTATATTTTGAAGATATTTAAATATTCTAATAGTGAAAACTTCTAGTCTTTCCTAAATAAGCTCAGATTAATTAATTTAAATGATCAAAAATAATTAGGGGAAATGTGATCCCCTTTAGCATCTCTAGAATTGACCAAGCAATACAGAAAAATTCAACAGTAAACAGAACAGTAAATTGCAATATATTCTATGTATTAAAAAATTATAAATTAGCTTAAACTAATACCAAATTTATAGTTCTAAAAAACATTACCCTAAAATCCAAGAGGGTAAATTTATCCCAGGTTGGCAGTATAGACCAATTTCCCGAATTCCTTGAAAGTCACAGTGTAATAGCAGAAAACTTGATAATTCTGAAGCAGTATTAATCACAGTCTTGTAGGTGTAATAAACTGGAGGTTGGTTGTTGCATTCATCAAAACACACAGCTATTTTGTCCAAATAAAGGGAGGCAGCCTGATATACCAATTCCTGAAGAGTCATTTCACTGAAGTTTACCTAAACATCATTGGTAGCAGAGAACTCTATGTACATATAGAAAAGTAAGTAAATAAATAAATACATAAATTCCTGTAGGAATTTAACTTGTGAAAGCAAATTAACCTTTCCTAGAAAAAAGGAAAAAACCCTAACTCCCATACATCCAATTTTAGACCACTATATATAAAAACAGTGCTTATCACTATTCATTATTTTACAGAGGTCACACTTTCATAATTGTTAAGTAAGCTTTTCAAAAAACTCTAGTTTATTTGACTTTTAAATTTCAAATAAATTCATTTAAATTTAGACTGTAGTGTTACAACTCAATAAAGCATTATATCAAAACAATGTTCTCTGGGCTTCTCAATGCAGATTATGTAAAAAGAAGGTTTGAAACAGTATTTCATCAAAGAAACATTAAGGATGAATGATATTAAAAAAAAGTTCACAACTGTTAGTGTTTCCTTGAAAGTAAAGGTGATTTTCCCCCCTCTCTGAGCCCTATTTGCCATATTTCAAAGCAAGTAAGATTTATCAAGTAGCTTTTTTTCTTTATCAAGTAGCCTATTTTAATTATTCAGCTTTTTTATTCGTTCATACTTATTTGAACTGATTTGCTTACTGATTCAAAATAAAATTAATTTTCATCCATGTCACTTAATGAAAATCAGAAAAAATAAAACATTCCTACTTAGAGCAAAATGAACCAATAACTGCTGAGACCCTTAAAATTTGAAAATGCTGTGATTTCTAAATATAAAGTTTAAAAATACAAGACAACTTTAGTACTTATGGTATTTCTTTTCAGTAAGTATTTCTATAAATACGAGCTCTTTTTGTGATGAAAAAGATATAGTTTTTAAGCTTTCTTCCTATACAGAAATGATCATTACGTAAATATAAGAAAGACTTTTCATAGCAGCCCCACAAGTATGGGAAATGAGATTACTGTGAAAGAGTACGTTCTGCTACCCTCTCCTGCACATGAATACCATTATGGAATGCATTATACTGAGCCATTTTTACAAAAATTTAGACTATGTGCCCAAGGTGCTTACTTTTCTTGAATGCAAAAATACGTATGGCAGTTAATTTTCCAGACGAGAACAACCTGATTAAAATATTACACTTTTTAAAATTACTTCACTTCAAAATAAGGGGAAGGATTACAGAAGAATTAAAAAAGAAAATGTCATTTTCATGATAAATTACAACACTCACCACACATATCTATATAATAATTAGGATGTTTTTCTACCTTTAATTTCCAGTTTCTACAGAGAATTAAGGCAAGCTCCAATGTTGTCTCAGGTTTTCATTTTCATTCATTGAATCATAAATACATTCTCTTCAGTATAGAAAACTATACTTGTTAGATGCCCAAACATTTCTGGAACCTTATAAGGGGGAAGGGGGGAAGGCAAAATCTACTAAGTGGATTGTATATGTAATCGCATCATTAAGTTTAAGATATTTGCTACTTTACAACTGTAAAGGCTGCTATTTAGTCACCAGAGGTCTTTTTTTTTGGGGGGGGGGCTGTCTGGTAAGGGGATCTGAACCCACGACCTTGGTGTTACAAGGCTGCGCTCCAACCAACCGAGTAACCGGCAGCCACACCACAGATCTTCAGAGTGTCAACAAATCCTATTGCTTTGGGGACTCTTCCTAGGTTACTGTCTAAAGTAAATGATCAAGAAACTTTACCTTCCCTTATCCACATGCTTCTTAACTTACATTATGCAACGACGTTTCCTTTTTGTCTTTCTTCGTAACCGGCAAGGGGATCGTAACCCTCGGTGTCGCGTCAGCACCGCGCTCAACCAGTGAGCAGACCGGTCTCTATATGGGATCCGAACCCTCGGCGGGAGCGCCACCCTCTACCGAGTGCGCCACCGAGCGGCCCGCAACGACGTTTAATAACAATGCACTTTCTAGCTTCTAAAACATTCTTTCACGTACTCTTTAAAACCACACGAGGAAATAGGCGGAGCAGGCTCATTTCTATTTTAACGAAGGATTAGGTGACTCTGGAGAGATCACACTGGTCAGGTTTAGATTGCATCACGCCAGTTTGCCAGACACCCCGACCCAAATCTGAGGCCAGGCAGTGGTCCTGAGGCTGAGCAAATGTCCGCAGATGCAGTCTCACGCCCGGCCGCGCTTCGCCTTCCTCACACAGACACCCGCCAAATACCAAGTCCTGCCGGGACTTACTAAGAAGACGCCCTCCGGACCTTTTCCAAACAACCACTCGCAAACACTCCACACGGCGCAGTTACCCAGAAGCCGTAAAGCTACCCCGCCGCACGGCCACTTACGTAAATCTCCCGCGCCGCCGCGTTGACGTCAGCAAGAGGCGCCGGGTCAGCGCTGCCCAGGCTACTCCTGGAGCTTCGGGGTCACCCTGGGAGAAGATCCCCGGGTCTTTCGCTAACGGCTTACAGCTCAGATGTTCCCTTTGTTTGCACTGGGTCGTGGACAGAGTTTGCAACAACTTTGGAGCTGACCAGCTTGGAGCCGTACCATTTCAAACTTGCCACGGAACTCTTGGCAAGATTCTTGAATTTTGAGCCGCAGTCTCCTCGTTTATAAAGTGGGAATAAAAATATCGCCTATTGTTTACGTGAGGAAAGATGAAATCACTGTGAGAGTGATTGGCTTTCATCCACTCGACATTTTGAGAACTTGCCTGAGACTGCTGGGGACTGTGACTGCAGCGATGAAGTCTGCAAAGATAGTCTCTGCCATAATGAAGTTGACATTTGAATTGGGAAGGAGATTGAAACTAACTAGAATTTAACAGGAGCCTTTAATAGGATATGTCAAGAAAATAAAACAGGGCTGAGGTGGTAAGAGTTATGTAAACTATGTCTGAGTAGAAGTTCCTGTTTCCAAGGCAGTTGTGATAGGGCTACTGTGCAGTAGCAGCAAGGAAATGATTAAGGGTTTTTTTGTTTGTTTTGTTTTGGCGGGGTCAAGAGCTGAGAGGGTAGTTCAGCATCGACAATAAATGAAAAAGCATAAGATATTCTCGTGTTCTTAGTTGTTGGTGATAAGAAAACTGGCACTAATCCAAGCAAGAACTGTCTCCACTTGCTAACTATAATTTTACACCAGCATGTACTTACTCAAACTAAAATGGACTTTTTTTTTCTGATGGGGTGGGGGAGGATGGCTGCGGGCAGGGGTATGTGTGCCCCAAACATGTGTCTTGTGTTTGCTTTTATATATGGGAATGACACCACGGTCCACCCAGCCAACCGGTTAACTATCTCACTTCTTACCCTTCCATAGCCAGTAAGACCCTATGTCCTCCCATCCCCAGTCTCTAAACCAGCGCCAATACGGCTACATCAGAATTGCCCCTGGCTGACGTTTAAAAAGACAGGTTCCAGGGCTGGTCAGTTTCTCAGCTGGTTAGAGCACGGTGTTATAACACCAAAGTCAAGGCTTCGGATTTCCCTACCAGCTGGACGCCAAAAAAAGAAAAAGAAAGAAAGAAAAACAGATTCCTGGACCCCATCTCCATAGGTTCTGAATTGGTTTTCTAGTGAGGGGCCTAGATCTTCATCTCCACTACTACTACCTTAGTTCAGGTCTTTTTGGTAAGCTTTTTGTTAAAGACTCTCCAGCCTTCCTTGGCTCCAGTTAACTCTGAATTACTGCCAGAGTAATCTCTTTTTTACTGCAACTCTCTGACATTAATGACAGTTTTTTCTCCCTTGTAGTCTATTTCCCTCCTTACTTCTTTTTCCTTTTTTTTTTTTAAGTAGCTGGCCAGTTCGTGGATCTGAACTCTTAACCTTGGTGTTTTAACACCGCACTCTAAAAAACTGAGGTAACCCACCAGCCCTTCTTTTTCTTTTTTCTATTGGCTCTATCTTTCATGTTAGAGGCGTTCCTAGACTTGTCTGGTGATCTTTGATTACCTGCTCATATTTAAAAGGGGGGCATTTAAAAGCTGATCAGAACTTCTGAGTCCGTGGAACAAGTTTGTTGAATATCAACACTTGCCTGTCACAATTAATGAACCCACATTGACATATCATTATTATCCAAAGTCGTAATTTACATTAGAGTTCACTGATGAGTGGTAGATACATGTATAACATGTACTTACAATTATTGTGTCAGACAGACTATAGTTTCACTGCCCTAAAAATCCTGTGCTCTGCCTACTCATCCTTCCCTCCCTGCTAACCCCTGGCAACGGCTTACCTTTTACTGTCTCCCAAGTTCTGCCTTTCCAGAATGTCATATAGTTAGAATCATTTAGTATGTAATATTTTCAGACTGGCTTCTTTCACTTAGTAATATACAGTTTAAGTTTCCTCCATGTCATTTCATGGCTTGATAGCTCATTTCTTTTTAGCACTTAATATTCCATTGTCTGGATATACTGTTTACTCATTTACCTACTCTATTTTGATTTTTACAGGTACTTCACACACACACACACACACACACACACACACACTCTCACACACTCACTCACTCACTCACACACTCACACACTCACTCACTCACTCAGAATTTAAGCCTTCTATGATACCCTGCTCATTCCCCCAAATGTTTCTGAAGAACCTGCTATTACTAATTACTTTTGTTCCTCCTACTCAACCAGCAGTTTTGCCTAGTTCACAAGAGATGGTCTACATATTAAAATGCCTGGATCAGAGAAATAAGATCTGACTATCTGGTGCCAAGTATGGAGCCTGGATGTTGTTTTTGTGTTGTTTACCATAGTGCACTAAAAGTCACTATTTAAAAAAAAACAACAAACACATTCAAACATACTTATTACATATATTTGTTACCAAGGCATCACAAAGAAGTCACAAAAAAGTAGGATTAGTTTGGTGCACAGTATAGATCCTGTGAAAACAAGTTTTTCCTCCTCTCTGAAGTTTACGATACTCTACTTATGTAAATTTAAAGCAGTTAACCAACATTTGAGATTAAATTAGTAAAAAAAAAAAAAGTAATTTAATTCAGACTTCAGAAATTTGTGAAATAAAAGACCATGACAGAGAAATATTAAGATATTTGTAGAATTACCAAATTGTCACAATATTATTTTCTCTTATAAAAGCATCTCAATAAAATAAAAACTATTGAAAACACAAAAGTCAAATCAGAGATTTTGGTTTAGTACTTTCCCTGAGTCTCTTGTTTTTAAAAATTAAATGTAAGCAATGCCAGTTCAAAACTGACTCAAAGGTCTTGCCTCCTCCACGCTGCCATGAATACATTTAAGACAGGAGGCTACATACACTGAAATGGTCCCAGGGCTTTATTCAAATGCCAATTTGCCTGTGTCACTGCCACAGGGTTATCTGACCCACTGCTGCATGAGGGCTTTAAAGAGCTGTCAAGATTTTATCTTAGCCTGCCATAATATAACACATGAGACTATATACCAAATGAAGACAATTTCAGTTATTAATAAATATTAATTTTTGAAATGGATTTGGACACTATATACATCAAACTATGATAACATAACCCAGAAACAAACACTTTTATATTTTAAAAGTCTTATACAAGTGGGAGTTGGGAGGCAAGTCATCTTAAGCCTCTAAAGCTCAGATGTTACAAGAATAAAATTTCAAAAAAATTGAATCCATTAGATAGATCCTAATAGAGCAGAAAAAAGTTATTTTAAGTTGATCCTTGGATATGGGCATTCGAATTCCAAAAAAGTAGTTGTCTCCTTGATCCTTAAACAAGATTGGTCCCTACTACGCTTCTACTTGATCACTTAATTGCAATCATATGTTATATATATATATGCACCTACATGTATATATACTTGTAAGTGATCAATCACCTCACTTAAAAAGCATATGATAATCAAATTAAAAATAAAGTTTGTTAAAATATAAAATTTTGCTTTATTTTATTTCAAATGTACTAGGTTAATTGCTGGGCTTATACTATTAGGACATTATTATAGATTACACTTTCTAGTCAAATATAGAAAAAACTTCTCCACAGACAGTTGTTTACAATCATTCTTGGGGCATCTCAAAGACAGATGGCAAAAATCTGCCAAACTGTATATCTCCCTCCATCATAAAGAAATCTCCACTGCAAACTAATTTCAAAAAAGCTAACAAACATTAGCTTTTCAAAAACTAATAATCATGCACTATCTTAAAATTTAGGGGCGAAATGATGGCTCAAACCACCAAAAGTATGACACTAATTTACATTCCTATTAATTATTTTATTAATATAAGTACCCCATTGCAAAGGTGGGGAAACTGAGGCACAAAGGATTAGAATTTTTTTGTTTTAAGATCTGTCTAAGGTTAGGCAGGAAAACCAAGGTCATAACTACAGTCAGAACTGTAGAGGCTAGACACCTATGGGGTATAATTCAAAGTTTGCATTAAAAGTTATATTTAACTCATCTCTCCTGTTTGCAGCACACCTCCTATCTTAGCCTAACATCTCGCTAACCCTTTAAAGCAAGAACTTGGCAAATGGCAGTCAACACCTGCCGTCTAGCCAATGCTTGTGTAAAACAAGAATATCACAGATTGTTGTACTATACATAATTAATTAACAAGATTCAATTATAGCACTTTGATACCTTTTTCAGAAAAAAATCTCAAAACTTACAAAGGTAAACATAAGCATGTGGCTTTATATGTTATACCACATAAGTAACAGTAAATAGATAAGGTGTAACCACTATAACTTCTTGACCAACTTTATATCTTGAAACAACGCCCCTAACAGCTACCAATCCAATTCTACAGGGTATTTTCCAGTGAGACAAGCTGTACAATGACCATTCTTTTCAAAACATTCCAGAACATTTCCATTTTCTTTAATCATAGTATGGTGCTTTTCCACTTTCTGTTTTTTAAATTTTATCCCTTCTTGTACAGATGAAACCAGTCCTTCTACTGACAGATACACAACACTGTTTGCTCCTACAGGGAAAAAAGAGAAAAATAAAAGAGATTTTCCTTTAGAAACAAAGAAATCCTTCAAAAGAGAATAGTTGCAGAGGAATTTAATCCACGTTAAAATTTCTCCTTTAACCTTTCTTTAAAAAGGCGGGGGGGGGGGCGCACAATAAAACTAAGGGCCTTTATTTTTAAATTTATAAATTTAAATTTGGGGGATAATATAATTTAAACAGCAGGGGAGACTTCAAGTCTAGAATGGATTTAGAAGGCTTTCGGAGTAATTATGTTGATTGAGAAAATAGATTTTGAAGTCAGGAAGATCTAGGCTCAAATTTAAGCTCAAGGTCCCTTACTTTTCCTAAGTCTACTTTTGCATCTAAGATGTTATTATTACCATATAGATAATGCATGTGGCACAGTTCCTGGCAAAGAGGGAGTGCTCACAATATGATATCCATCAGGGTGATATTCAAAATATTTAATTGGTAGGGCACAGTTAAAAGAAACAGCATCCATACGTGACCAATGTGGTACCAAGGCACAATGGCTGAACATACTGTGATATTTAAATAGTTTATGTATTGCTTAATTATAAAAGGAAGATGTCTTATCCAGGATAACCTAGATATCTCCAAGTCTCCTTATCTCATTATTAAAGATAAGCCCACATAAGCTTTTTACTTTTTGACTTGTATTCACATCCAAATTATTCTGTTAGAATATGTGATCAGGTCCCTCCTACTTGGAAACCCTTTCCTCCTTCTCTGATCTCACTTTGGCCTAGCTCTCCAACACAGCATTTGCTATGGTGTCTATACATGTCTATGCTCACTTTTCAGAAGTGTTCAATATCTGCTTAACATATACGATAAATTATTTTTAACATATATTGAAGATTACTTTTTATTATAGATGTAAAGACTGACAAGCTTTAGATTTTCTCTGTTAATAAACGATTTTTTTGTGTGTGTGTGGCTGGCCGGTAAGGGGATCTGAACCCTTGACTTTGGTATAACACAGCGCTCTAACCAACTGAATTAATGGGCCAGCCCCAATAAACAACTAAAGATAAAGTTTATAGAAATTTTAATACCTACCTAGATATTCTGCAAGATGATCAAATTCTGGTTTATTGGCAATAAGCTCTTCCTTTGTGGGAATGTTAATTCCCATGAAGCACGGATATCTAATTGGTGGTGAAGCTACTCGAATGTGTACCTTGAAAGAAATTATTTCAACTCATTCATTGTAAGAATAATTACGCAAAATTCTCTTTCATTGATCAAATGCAACATAAAATGTTTTACAAAATATTTAGTAACAACGTATGAGTAATAAAGCAAACCACAGAATTTGTCTCGTTGAATAATAAACAAAAAAACATCCTGGAAAATCATGTGGTAAACAGAACTGCAGTGTTCAATCAGAACTATTCATAAAATTAATTAATTACCAAAGAATCCTAGTTGGGTAGCCCTGCTGCAGATTCTAATGTGTCCTGGACAAAAGTTTCAAAATGTTAGCCACTTATAAAAGGTTCTTTCCACAGAGCTGCCCATTGTTTTTTTTCTGTCACCTGTTAATAAGAAGTTCTCTTTCTTCAGATCTCCTACATGTCATTTAATGATTTTATACTCATAGTGCCACTTTCATTTTCTTTTCTAATACCTGAATGGCACTTTCACCTATCCCTTATTTTATCATTTTAAAAAGAAAAATATCTACCAGGTTATAACAAAAACCTTACCACTACGACAGAGCTACTTTTATCTATTATTTTGTCTACTATTATTTTCTGCCTTTTGTCAGGTTCATTTACCTGGCTATAATGTGCCCACATTTACTTTTTAAAGTTTCTTATACAGTAGTCCTCCCTTACACAATGTTTCACTTTCCAAGGTTTCAGTTACACTTGGTCAGCTGCAGTCTGAAAATATTATATGGAAAATTCCAGAAATAATTCATAAGTTTTTTTTTTTTTTTCCTTTTTGTCTTTGTTCGTGTCCGGCAATGGATCGCAACCTCAGTGTCATGCCCGTACCGGACCAGGACCGGCAACGGGATCGCAACCCTCGGTGTAGCTCCCACACCTCGCTCAGCCAGTGAGCAGGAACGGGTCTGTATGTGGGATCCGAACCCTCGGCAGGAGCGCCACCGCGCTCCCAAGCGGCGCACTGTAGCAGTGCGCCACCGGGCCGGCCCCATAATTCATAAGTTTTAAATTGCACATCATTCTGAGTAGTGTGATGAAATCTCATGCCCTCCTGCTCTGTCACTCTGTCCTGCCCGGGATAGAATCCTTTCTTTGTCCAGCATATCCACGCTGTCTATGCTACCTGCTACCCAGTTAGCCACTTAGTAGCCATCTCAGTTATCAGATCACCTGTCACTGTGTCACAGTGCTTGTGTTCAAGTAACCCTTATTTTACTTAATAATGGCCCCAAAGCATTACAGTAGTCATGCTAGCAATTCAAACCTGCCAAAGAGAAGCTATAAAGTATTTCCTTTAAGTGAAATGGTGAAAGTAAATCACAGGTTTGTACATTTAGGGGAAAACATAGTGTGTATATATATATATATATATACACACATATCTATAACTATCTGTCTATTGGGTTTGGCACTATCTATGGTTTCAGGCATCCATTAGGGGTCTTAGAAAATATTCCCCACTGATAAGGGGGGAACTACTGTAATAGGAAGAATTTTCCTCTGTTACTCAGTCTTCATAATTATAGTCTTAATGGCTGTGTCTTATTTCATTACACTGATATATTAATTTACTAAACTATTCTCCTATAGGTAGATATTAAGCCATTTCCAGGTTCTCTGTTTTTGTCTATTCTTTTTTACTACTATAATAGATGTTGTGTTTACTTTATTGTTTTTATTACATAATTTTCCTAGAATTCTAAAGAGTGAGATCATAATCATAATTACAGTCATTAAGAAGGCTAGAAAATCATATCATAATTACAATTATCACTGAAACTCTCTAAATAGACTGTCATATGGCTTTCTATCCTACTTTCTCCTAAAATAGATTTTATTTTTAAATCATTCAACTATTAGTTGTATATGGCATCTCACTTCTGCAATTTGAACAACTGAAATATTTAGAGTTAGAATAAGTTTTAAAATTTAAAAATAGAACTTAATATGTCATACAGATGTCAAAACATCATGTTGTGTACCATAAGTATATACATGTTTATTTGTCAACTGAAAACATTTTTTTCGGGAGATAAAGTAATATAAAAAATAACTTAAAAGGGCCGGCCTGTGGCTCACTCGGGAGAGTGCGGTGCTGATAACACCAAGGCCACGGGTTCGGATCCCATATAGGGATGGCCGGTTAGCTCACTGGGTGAGCGTGGCGCTGACAACACCAAGTCAAGAGTTAAGATCCCCTTACCGGTCATCTTTTTTTTAAAAAATAAATAAATAAATAACTTAATGAATCAAATTTATCACACCAGATTTGGTTCAATGTCTTCAAATAAAGAAAGTAATCAATACTCCACAAATTTAAAAATCATTCTATTTTGTATTTTTTTCTTAGTCTTTTAATTTTGTAAAAATTCTAAGCTTTTATATCAAGCTTTTTAATCCACTAAAGATTAAATTTAGTGTATTGTATAAGAGTGGCTATTACATGTTCTCCAAGTTCCCACACAGTTACTCCTAAACCAACCTGATGTAAAAAATACTAATTTGTGGTGTTAAACTATCTGTTTTGATTTACTGTACTGAACTGCAATTTTTATGCTAGTATCATAGTGTTAATTATTGGTGCTTCAGGATATATTTTAATATTACTTACCTCTTTGGCACCAGATTCTTTGAGCAACTTTATTATGGGTGAGATGGTATTGCCTCTCACAATTGAGTCATCTATAAGAACAATTCTTTTGCCTTTAAAGTTGTCCGACAATACTCCAAATTTTTTTGCAACGCCAAGTTGTCTTAACCTCATGTTTGGCTGAATGAAGGTTCTTCCTACATATCGATTTTTACATAGCACCTCCACATATGGAAGTCCACACTGATAGAGAAAAAATATAAGGACAGTGAGAAGCAATACACAGAATACTCTAGGCTCCTATCTTCTCTAAATTGTGCTGCTATTATAGTATATATGTAAAATTTCAAAATGTGGTTATTATTCTGAACTCTCCATCTTCCGATTACAATTTTCTGTCACTATTTAAACTCTGGGGGGAGGGGGGTGCAGGGAGGCAAAAAGAAAAACCAATGAAAGTAATATATTTGGTGAGAAAACCAATTTCATTTTGCTAGAATTTGTAATCCTTCTCTCTTAACCAAATATTATTCCTCTGTCTTAGAAGAGAATACTAAGTACATGAAGACATGAGAACAAAAAAGTTAGAAAAACTCACATATTTAAAAATTATCATCATAAGAAATGAATTTAACTCAGTAGGCTAAGGAAATGCTTTTTAAGGACAGGAGGTAATTCATCCATTTCTCACAGTAACCTTCTCTAAAATGTATGTGTATTATTTCTTTGAGAAGCTAATAAACTAAACTATACAGGGTAGGGAATATTGGGTATTATAACCCAGGATTACTATAGTTATATAATCTACCTGGATATGAAAAATGAAATTAAGTGTAGTATTAAGAATATCACCCCAAAGGAACATGAACAGCTTTATTATTACCTATACTTAGTAGGGAACAAATATAGCAGCAGCTTGTGCGGGTACTGCAAAAGTAGGTTTTAATAAGAAGAAAATATTACCACTAAATTCTCTATATATTCATGATGCCATCCTTTTCAAAATTAGGGGGCCAATCTCCTAGTCTTTGGGTGAACCTTTTTATGGTGTTCTCTATATAAAATAGTGCCACTGAAAGAAAGGCTGGAAAATAAGTAACTTTTGTAAAGGAACCAACATTAACCCCCAAACCTTCCTTATAATAAGTTGATGAGTTTCTCTTTATGGGCAAGAATTTCTTATTCAACTGCTAGAAGAGCAACTCACTGCATGTTAATTAAGAGAAAATACCTTTCCTGCATAACCAAGAGCAGCGGGCGTAGCAGATTCTGGAACAGTGCTAACCAAATCTGCATCCACAGGTGCTTCCATCGCAAGCTGCTGACCACAACGGTATCTTACAGTATAAACCATTTGGTCTGGTATGTACGGAAAAGGAAATAAGATTATTTTTACTTAGCATAATATAATATTGCTATTCTAAAAAAACTAGTGCTATAACTCTACAGACTGACTATATAAAGAAAAGCGATACAAGGGCTGGCCAGTTAGCTCAGTTGGTTAGAGTGCAGTGTTGTGACACGAAGGTCAAGGGTTTGGATCCTTGTACTAGCCAGCCAACCCCCACCCAAGAAAGAAAGAAAGAAGAGAGAGAGAGATGAGAGAGAGAGGAGAGAGGAGAGAGCAGAGGGGGGAGGAGAGAGGAGAGAGAGGGGGAGAGAGAGAGAGAGAGAGAGAGAGAGAAAAGCAATATAAAAACACTAAGTAAGGTAGAAATACACAAACAGGGGAATTCAACTGTGTGGGTTTTTTAAAATTTGACCTTAATATAGATCTGAAAATCATAATCCTTACTTCTAAAAGAAAAACAAAATCCAGCCAAAAAGAAGGGAAAAATAACAATCTAATGACATGTAAGCTCAGTCCTATATCCATAAAATATAACTAAGTGCCTTCAAAGAGCCAGAAAAGCCTTTGGGTCAAGAACTACCATGTTTCAATAAGATAAATAAGAGGTTTATATGAACAGTCAAACAAAAGAAATGTGCTTACCTTCAAACATACTATCTGGTCTTGCAAAATAAACATATTCAAAAATACAAAAAGCTATTGGGTTTCCTTCAGATCTTGATACAATATCAAGAGTTCGGACATTATGTCTGGATATTTCCACAATTTCTCCAGGCAAGACTTCACGGTAATATCTTAGGAAACAATGTTAAAGAAAGAAGACTTGTAATAAACCAGTTTTTTTTTTACACCCCCCTCTCCCCATAAACCAGTTCTTAAAGCTAAAGATAACATCAATTATAAAGTATACAAAGAGTCCCCTCTCATAGAGAAAAAGTGGATTCATTATAAAGTCTAGAGATGGCTTAAGAAAAAAAAAAATTAATATGGTTCCAGCAGAAATTTCTGTAAACCTTTCTGTTGCTCCAAGTTGTAACTTAGAATTTAAAATATAGGGGCCGTAAGTTTTATTGATTTTTGAAAGAATAAAGGTTAATGAAAACATTTTTATCCTTGCTTAAGTTTTTCTATCTTAATTCTTCTTTGTTAAGGAAGTTCTTCCTTTCTAAAAAGTCTTGTGGTATTTTGAAAGAAAGTTGCCAGTTTCAGAATTAGAAGGCATTAATGGAACATTAAAGTTAAATTCAAGTGCAACTGCTGAGCACAATGTACATACGAAAATGCATTTATAAATATTTTCTTGCAGATATCAGAAAAACTTTCATGTAAATATCAAAAGAAAAATTTCTTATTAATGTGGAAAAAGAGAATATTCTGAATCAGGTAAAACTTACCTTGCACCAATAGATAAAAAGCTACAAGATTCTGAAGACACCACCCACCCTTCTGTTGCTGATGTTTTTTTCTCTGTAAATCACAAGACAATCAATTCAGTTAATGCAGTCAAGGAATTTTAAACGAGGCTATTGCAACAGAATGGTTAAGCACCAAATAGATAAATAAAAAGGCTCATAGAATAGTCACTTCTATGGATCTTCATTTGACTTAAGCCAAAAATAAATATATGCTCTTTTAAAATCCCTTCTAACATTATGATTTCATAGCTTGAGTATATCTGATAAGTCAAAAAGAAAATCAGTAAAATCATACTGCAGAAATGAAAAAGCTAGGCAAAGGATATGAATAAGCAATTCAGACGGGAAAAAATAGGAATGTTCACTAAATACATTAAAAGTGACTCATCTTCATAAGTACTCAAAGAAGTGTACTTTAAAAACTAAGAATATACCATTTTTTTCTTTTTTACCTAGCCTTTGTCTATAAGCTTCCTACACCTAAAGGTTTCAGGGCTTGCCAGCAGTAGGACAATTCCTTCTGAAGTTCATTACCTTTGTCATTTATATCAGATACTGGAATAAGACGACCAATGCATAGAGGTCGATTTCCATAAGGATCTCGTACTGCATAAATAACATCTCTGTGCATTATAAGCAAGGAATATGCTGTGGGTGCTTCCTTCATTAAGTTTTTGATCCTGAAATTAATTAAATAATTGAGTGAATAACTTTAGTTATAAACATAAGCAAAGGCAAAGTTCTCATTACCAGAGCTGCAAGTTTAGTCCATTGCTAATTACCTTGCTACCCAGTCTGGGATGTCATCTTGTTCCTGAGGAGGGGTATATGCCAGTAATTGGGTAATCATTTCACTATCAGAACTTGTGGACAGACCAATACCATGACGCAGAAGCTATGTAGAAAGGTGAAAAGTTTAATCATTAGACAGGAAGCTCTACCCCACCCCTCACCCAACAGCCCAACATAATAGAAAGCAGGCATTCTGCAGATACTCAGTTATGAAAATCCTGGGTAACTAATGGTATGCATATACTAATAATAGAGGACACTGCTGGAGGCAATAGGAAGTCTCTGAAGGTTTTCAAGCAAAAAAAAAGTACTTTAGGAGCTATGCAGAAAAGCTTTTGAAGACTAAGTTTGAGGCATGGAGACCCACAATGGGGTGCAGGGGACTGAAGATTTATACTGCGGGTCCTACTTTTTCTACCCTCAACACTCTTGATGAACAGGACACAATCCCATAAGAGTGGCTCTACATTGGTGATTCTTAAGCTGGGTTTGTTGGTGGTAGTAGTGATGGTAGCTACCCATCCGCATTGATTACCATTGATAGAAGAAAGGAATCTACTGTACTGATTAAATTAAATGTAGGAGATGTCATGAATATTGGTTGGTTACACTCTATGAAGATTATGAGGTTCTGAGCAAAACTGTCCAGGACAAGGGAAGCACAATGGACATGCACAGACTGAGTTTAAGTGGACACTACAGAACATTTTCAGTAGGCAGCTAAACGTGTAGAGATAAAACCTAGCATTTCGATAAGGGGTTATGTCTGAAAACAATAAGCTAGTGGTTATCTCTCAGTGGTGAATTTTTTTTTAATAGGTTTTACTTCATATTTATACATTTGTGATTGTCTAAGTTTTTTAAATGAACTATACATTTTTTCACCAGGGACAGAAAGGCATATTATCACCGTTATAATAATGCCACAGCCTAAGAAGAGGGCAGGACAAAGCTCTGGGAAATGACCAATGCTGGAATTGAAAATAGAAGAATGAGTGGTACAGAAGCCTAGGCTCTAGATATTTGTGATCCACCAATTCATGATCATTCAGCCTCTGTAAATGATTCATCATCATTCAACTACCATTTATCATATGTGAAATGTTTGGCTCTAGAATGCTAAAAGGTTAATGGTGTTTGTTTGTAACCATCCTATTACTAAACACCACATGGTTCTGATTCAAGATTATTATAACCTAATGAACTGAAGAAACTTGGCATCAATTAATGAATGGCATGAATAGATAAAAAAGAAGCTGCCATGAATATAAAGACACCATGTAATTAAAGAAAAAAAAAAGAAAATGAAATGATGTATGAAGGCATAGGCACAAATTTGACACCATTAACACAGAAAGCTCCAAACAACATGCTATAAACAAAGAGTATAAATAATTGCTCTTTTTTCCTTCTCCCAGACTCTATTTTAATTTCTTGTAATTGTTTCCACTTCATTTTCCTCATACTTGTCATCTGCAAGTTTATATTCCGTTTTCTTCTTATGCTTCAAGTTTATACTCCATTTTTCTTCTCATACCTTTGTGATATTATATATAAGAAATATATATGCTGGGTTTTGTCCTGGTCTTTCCTGGCACATGGCTCCTAAAACCCTTGGAATGGCCAAAATAAGTGTCTTCTTGTATGCTAATGAGGTGACTGGTGGCTAGGGGCTTCTAGACAGCCTCAGGATGAAAATAAGTGTCTTCTTGTATGCTAATGAGGTGACTGGTGGCTAGGGGCTTCTAGACAGCCTCAGTTCCCAGGTGACTGGTGGCTAGGGGCTTCTAGACAGCCTCAGGATGGGGGCTGGTGCCACGGGAACCAATCCTGTGACTAGAGGGCTGAAACTTTCAGCTTCACCCCCAGATTTCTGGGGAGGGAAGAGAGGCTAAAGGTTGAGTTGATCACCAATGGCCAACTGTAGAGGATATCGACATTAATGAGATAGAAATAAAACACATGTATTTCACAGGGCCAAAGCCTATAGCATAGTAGGACCAAAGTCCTTAGTTTAAGCCAAAGCCCAACTCTTTAGGAACACACATAGAAATGCTAAGATTAGGAATAATCAGGGGCCGAGCCCGTGGCGCATTTGGGAGAGTGCAGCTCTGGGAGCGCAGTGACGCTCCCGCCGTGGGTTCGGATCCTATATAGGAATGGCTGGTGCGCTCACTGGCTGAGCGTGGTGTGGGCGACACCACACCAAGGGTTGCAATCCCCTTACCGGTCACGAAAAAAGACAAAAAAAAAAAGGAATAATCAGAAAACTTTCTCAGGACTAAAGCCCTTGATGTAGATAAGAGAACTGAAGCACAGCAAAAGTGATTGCTCTGGGGGCAGTTGCCCTTGGTGCAGCTAAACCTAAATGATGGAAAAGTATGTGAGCTAAAATCTTCAAGGATATTCTGCTAGTTAGTGGTTGGGGGATGCTCCACATCCGGCCCTCAGCTGTTTCTTTGAGTTTCTTAGGGAGCTAAGCGCTAGTACAGTGATTATGTCATTGTTTCTTTTTGTATGTCACATGGCTTAGTTTTATGACTCCTTTTGATGGTAAATTTCTTGAACTACTTTAAGTTACACCTGCTTTAATGAAGACTGCCATGTAGCCAGTTTATGTTTTCACTATGATTGATTAACCACCTGTGTTTCTTCTGTAACTTTCTTGCCTGTACAATAAAAACTGAAGCAAAAACCTGATTTGGGGCTGTGCCTTGGCTCTCCTCTCTTGAAGGAGTTTTCCCCGGGTGCAGTCCCTTCGAGCTTCTCATAGCTCTGAATACATGCGCTCTGAGTAATCTTTCGCATCTCTGTCACTCTGTGAGAGGTGACAGTCAATAATTTAATCAATCATGCTTGCTTAATGAAGCCTCCACAAAAGCCCAGAAAGAGTGGGTTTAAAGAGCTTCCGGATAGCTGAACTCTTGGAGATCCCTTTCCAACATAACTTGCCTTATCCATCTCTTCGTCTGACTTTTCTTCTGTATCCTTTGTAATATCCTTTCCAATAAAATGGTAAATTAACTAACACATTTTCCTGGGTTCTATGAGCCACTCCAGCAAATGATCAAAACCAAAGGAGGGGTTCATGGGAACTACCAATGTATGACTGGTCAGGTAGAAGTACTGGTAGCCTGGACTTGCAATTGGAAAGTGGGGGGCAGTATCATGGGACTGAGCCTTTAACCTGTGGGATCTGACTCTAACTCAGGTAGTATCAGAACTGAACTGAATTATAGGACACCCAGTTGGTGTCCTCTGGAAAACTGGTTGGTGTGTGAAACTACCACATTTGGTCACAGAAGTCTGCTGTGTTGAGTATGGAGTAGAGATCTGACTCTAACTCAGGTAGTATCAGAACTGAACTGAATTATAGGACACCCAGTTGGTGTACTCTGGAAAACTGGTTGGTGTGTGAAACTACCACATTTGGTCACAGAAGTCTGCTGTGTTGAGTATGGAGTAGGAAAATGTTTGGTTTTTCCTATCTCATACAAGTTTTGAACATAGGAACAAAGTTAAAGAGACAGCAAGAGTTCATAAGCCCTAATTTTTCTATGCTTCTACTAGCAACCATAAACCAACTTTCCTAAATCTCTACTCTAAGGCAGTGCATTAGAATCACCTTGGGAGCATATTAAAATGTAGATTCTCACCCCTGCCCCCAACTCTGGGGTTGTATCTTAGAATCTGGAATTATAACAAGTACTCCAAGTAATTCTGGTGTAATTGCTCATTGCAGTTAGGTAACAGGTAGCAACAATTAAATGCCATTTACCAATATCTTCAATTTCTTTTCATTAACTAATCCTAATCATGAAAAAGCATTAAAAAAAAAAAAAAAACTTACCTTTTTCCTTAATCGAGCAGCATTTACCAGTTCACCATTATGTGCCACAGCTATTTTCCCATGAAGTGTTTCAACAACAAACGGCTGACAATTTTCTAATTCACACTTTCCTGTAGTGGCATACCTTGTGTGTCCAATTCCAAGATTTGAAACATATAATTTCTTCAAACTGTCTTCAGTAAAGACATGATTTACAAGACCCATTCCCTTGTGAAATCAAAGTAAAAGTGCATCTTAGAAAAAAGCACACTAGTCCTGCTGGTGAGTAATAAAAGCCTCTATGCTCAGGCATTCCAAGTTACACAATGCAGTTCACTTAATTTCTCTGTGCTTCAGAATTCTAATATTTAAAAAAAGAGAGACAAACCTAACTGTAAAGACTGTGAAGCATTTACCTTAAAAAAATTTACTGAGGTGAAATTCACATAACATAAAATTAATCATTTTACAGTGAATAATTTAGTGGCATTTAGTGCATTCATAACGTTGAAACACTTGGGTTTTACGAGATACTTTTCATTAAAATATTTAAGAACAGACCTACTAAGCAATAAAAGTTGTCAAACATAAACTAAAATTTGCATTTTAATAAATCAAAGCATCTTAAAGTATTTTTTAAAATGACCCCATTTGAGTGAGTCAGTATTGGCAGCAAACTGTCACTGGGAAAGAAATGCATCCTAACGTAACAAATGTAAGAATATAAAGTTGAAAATGGCAGATCCAAAGAGTGTTATTTCTAATTGCAAATTATTTATTCAGATTTTCCCCACCCCAATATACTAGTGATCATCTGACTATTGTTATCTCTGTCATCAACATTTTTTAATGTTCAAGTTTACCTTGTGTGTTTTAAACGTTGGCACTGAACTCCCATCACTGGTCACGATACCAGCACTCTCCTGACCCCTGTGAATATAAAAAGGTATCAAATGTTAGTTAAATTTATCCACCTGATAAGCTTCTTGAAGAATTTTATCAAGTATAACTTTCTGAAGCATCCATAAATTCAGTCTGACAACACATTAAATGCTACTAGTACTAACACCACTTCTACTGATAATGCTGATGCTGATTAGCAATAGCAGCAGGTGATATTAGAACAAGATGATATTGTCATCTAATTCTAACTAACATGCCTAGTACTGTCCTAAGCATTTTACATGAATGATCTAATCTGGCTTTTACTGCAATCCTATGAAGTGGGTACTATGATTACCATTACCATTTTACAGATAAGCATACTAAAGGAATGAAAAGAAAGTTGAGTAACGTGCCCACTGTCACACAAAGGGCAGGTGGTACAGCCTGGATTAGAACATGGACAATCCAAGACCAGTAATCTCTATACTATATCTCTCTCCTTTAAATAAGGTTTCAACAGGATGAGTGTGTAAATCACTAAAAATGAAAATTTCCGAATATAATGGAAGGTAAAAATGCTTAGTTGTAGATACTGAACTATAAACAACAACAAAAAAGTTTTTTCTTATCTGCATTTTCCAAATTTTCTCTAACAAATATCACTTTGTTATCAGGAAGAAAAAAAAAGTGCTGCTTCTAAAAACTCTTCTTCACCAGGCAACATTTCCATGTTTGTATCTCACTTCCTGCATTAGTGTTTTTAGGTGATGATAACAGAGAAAAAAGCCAAACGCTAGACTGGAGGTAAGGTAACATATAGTAAGACTTAGAGGATCTGTACCATTGTGGAGTATAAACTCTGATAAAATAAAGAATCCAACTGCTCAAAAAATTTTAATAGCTCTGAACAAGTGCTATAAATACTAGATGTTCACTGACAAATTTTTTTTCCAAAGAATGCATATCAAGGAAGAAATAAAAAGTAAGCCTCTTTAATATGTGAAAGTATACTTTAATAATTGTTAATACATTGATTTATTTGGTAAAAAAGGATCTTTTTCAAAATTACATATTATAATTGTTTAGGCATTTTATTAACAGGAAAAACTATAACATTAAACATACTTGCTAAATAAAAATCTATAAAAAAATTGAAATGACTTTACCAAGTTATCAATGCATTAAATACTATGCTGAAAAGAGATATGCATAAGACTATACATCCTATGAAATGAAATACATCTTGACTTAGGATTTCTTTTATTTAATGAAATGATATGGTCTTTAAGTTAACCAATGCTAGAAAATTAGGTGATTCATGTGAGATAAAAAAATATAATATTAACATGAGCTATAAACCTCAGAGAGAAAAGAACCTCTGCCAACCATTTCCAAAAAAATTTTTAAAAATCAACAACTACTTGGAAAAATGGTAAACTATTTAAGAAAAGAAATACACAAAAATGGTTTTCTTTCCCTTTTGTCTCAAGGGTAATTTTTCCTTAAAGCTGAAATGAATAAGGTTAGGAATCATTTAGATCCAGGCTTCTTTAATCACAAAACCTGCTTATTTGGCAGTTTCTCCAGTTACTTCCTCAGTCAGCTTAAACCAGTTAAACTAGGTCCTTTCAGCTCTTGGGAGCTTACTGACAACCACCGTCTGGTTTCCTAGGAAACAAAACGTGGCTAGAAATACTGAATCATTTCCAGGTCACTTTCAACATGGAGAGTGGAGCAGGAAAGCACAGGACTGAGGAGGAGGTTAAAGCTTTCCTCAGTGTCTGGGCAGAAAAAAATATACAAAAACAACTTAATGGGACACTGAGAAATAAGGGAATATTTTACATTGCTAAAAGGCTGCAATCATTAGGAGTATACAGAGATTGGAAACAGTGCTGGGCAAAGTATAAAAATCTCAAATATGAATACAGAACAGTTAAATATGCCCACAACTCTGGAGACAGCTCTAAAACCATTAAGTTCTTCCACGATTTGGATGCAATCCTGCAGTATGAACCTGCCATACAACTACAGAGGAAGATGCAAACGGCAGGTACCTGGCAACGCTGAACTCAAGTACAGGACCAGAGACCACTGAAGGTAAAAAGAAAAAGTACTATTCTTTTGTTTTACAGTTTCAAAAACTGTAAGAGTATAGGACTTCTGAGTTCCTATGATAAATATAGCCTGAAATATCAAGGTTGAGAAAAACAACTGACTTATGCTATTTTGCATGAAAGAGGTAAATACCATTTTAAAAATCTGTAAAATATAGAAAAAGCACATTGAAATGGCATAACAGCTGGCCGGTTAGCTCAGTTGGTTAGAGACAGGCCTTGTAACACCACGGTCAAGAATTTGATTCCCAGTGCCTGCCTTCCATCAAAAAAAAAAAAAAAAGGACATTAACTTCTAGTGCTTACTGCATGTATCATGTTTTTGAAATACAAATTGGGTTCTAAAAATATTTTTGATTCTAATTTTATAAAAGTGGCAAAAAAGAGAGAAAATATGAAAAATACTGCTCAACTGTTATTTTCCCAAATTTCCAAACAAGACAGAACTTTCTCCCCTATTTTAATGTTCCCATTTTCTCAAATATATAAATCAAAGTATTAAAATAGTAAGAACTGATAAACACTTTTTCATTACTTGGAAGAACAGTTCCATTTTACTAATGAAGTAAAACAAAAGCAAACTTAATACATTAAATAATTTAAAGTTAAATGATTTAGGTATTAAAACAAGGTTCTTGACCTTCTGTGTTAAGCCCAGCAGTGTTTACACAGAATTTGAGCACTGTCTGTGGAAGCTGCAAGCATCACTAAGAAAAGGGGGTAAAAAAACAATGACAATAATAAGATTTCTCTCATAGCCAATGTCTTACAGATGCTATTTTTACAAGCAGAGTTCTTCAATACAATTCAAATATTCGTAATACCCACTGTCTGTGTATACCATGTGCAAAGCACTGAGCTACATGAATTCAGTGACATGAAACCTCAAAAAGGAGGGAACAACGAGTAAGTGTAACACCCAAGAGAAAATGCTAAGTAGTATAAGAAAGGTACCAAAAGTGTAGGGGGTTGAGTGACATGAAACCTCAAAAAGGAGGGAACAACGAGTAAGTGTAACACCCAAGAGAAAATGCTTAGTATAAGAAAGGTACCAAAAGTGTAGGGGGTTGAGGACAGAGATTACAGTTGGGTTAACTTGAGTTAGATGAATTTCATGTCTACAACTCTAATAAGTCATTTCATTAAAAAAAAATCCATCCCATTTACACTCTTTGCATTTCTGATACTACAACAAATTCTGAGAAAGCTTTGCAGTCACTACCATGTTAAACAGCAATTACATTATTTTATTCAGTTATTCACCCAGACTCTTCATCACTTAAATTATCTAAATGCTGATTAATAAATCAATTGCTCAGCTTCTGAAAGTTCCTGATTTTAACCAGAGGTGGGTCTGATGGAGATGTGGGTGATAACATCTCCACTTCTTAAAGGGATCTTCTTCTAGCCCTTTCAGGTACCCCCGTGGCTTGCAACTCCTTAGTTTCACTCATAAGCAGAGGGCCTACATTTACCGCTTAACTGTGTATGTTTAAGTTACCTCAAACCCCCAATTCTAAAATCAAACTTGTTCCTCCCCCCACCAAAACTGATCCTCCTAAAAATTGCTTCCACCTTAGTATCATTGTATTTCCAATCATTTACATATAAACGTTTGAGATATCTTTGACTTTTGGTTGCTCACTAAGTCTAAAAAATCTACAGACGTTTCATAAAATTTTCTCCCTGCTCCATTCTCATTATCACCATATGGAACTTCATCATCTCTCTCATGGAATATTAATATAACCTCTTAACTGTTCTCCCTAGTTTTCAGCCTCTTCCCATACATCTTCCACAATGCTACTAGTTGTTCTTTAAAATTCTTAAATTATAAAATTACAAGCACATTAACATTTTGTTTGCATTAAAAATAATCTTTAAATTATACCCAGGATTAACCATAGTTTAAGATTAAATGTTACTGTTAATGGTTCTATAATATCTAACTGAGTACATACACCAGAATTTAAGTCATTGCCACCTTTGAACAAATAATGCTGCAATCAATAACTTTTGTCCATTTTTAACATTATTACTTTAGGATAGACTTTAGAATAGAAGTTCAATTACTGAGCCAAGGGGGGTATGATTACTTTGAAACATATTGCTAAAATACCTGCTTTTCAAAAGAACTGTACTTCACTAGCAATGTGAGAGTGTCCCTTTTACAGAATACCTGTCATGCAAGATTATGGACAGGGTTTATGCTAATTAACCCCATGTATGCTAATTAATAATAGTCCATAATGATGTATACAATTGACAACTTATTTTGCATTTGTCTAATTACTAGTGATGTGGAACATTTTTCTATATATTTATTCACCTTTATAAACTGACTATTCTTGTCAATGGGGGTATTTGAAATTTGCATGACTTCTTTTACCTTATAACAGAATCCAAAAGTTCTGAATGTAACCAAAGTTTCTCTTCTAAGGCTTAAGAAGCCCTCCTTTTACCAGGTTTGATTCATTTGTACTGTTGTCTGGTTTTTCTAGGGTGGAACCAGAAGAATTTTTTATTTGTGTATAGTAAACTGAAGAAAGGAAGAAAACAGTGGAAAAGTGCTTTTTCCTCTCTGAGTGGTAGGGATAGAGAATCTGGTCCCCTCTGTTAAGCAGCAGGTAGCTGGAGCCATGGCAAAGGACCCAAATATACCTTTGACCAAATCTAAGAGATTTCATGTTCTGGTAATTGTAACCATCCTCAACCTCAGAATACCTTTGGCTTACTGCTGCCAGACCACATTCCTTCAGTGGCCAAGTTTCCACTCTATTTCTCTCTTCTTACTTTATACAAATACATCAGGAGTAATAATTTAAGAGTTTCAGTTTAAAATCTCCATGGCATGAGGCCTCTGCACACGATTTTAGGATTCATGTTATAAACTACCAACTTAAGAAAAAATTCCCTGAAGAGGTTGGGAGAGAGCTTTTCTTTTTCACTCCCAGCTGTATCTTCACACCAGGCCATTTTCTATAGATATATAACTCGGCCCAAACCAGATAATAGAATAGGAAACACTATCTTTCCTTTACTGCTTTCATATTAAGCTCAGCTGTTGGATGACCTGGGTATATCAGTATATTCCCCCATTTCCCTAAAGAGAATTTTTATTTAAATCCAGATTTTTATTTTCCACATTTCCAACTAAATCTAAAACATTCCTTAATTGCAATTTAGCCTAAAGTAATTATGAAACCTGATTTAAAGTTTTGACAATCTCTACCTTGAGAGTTTAAAAAAATATACAATTATACCATTTGAAAACAGTGGTGCTTTTGTACTTCTCATATTTATTTTTCATTTGTTTTCCCATTTTAATATAAGAATCCTAAAAGAATTTTTAAGATGGTAAGCAGCATACCTTTCCTTTTTGTTCCATGGGAATGCCTCTAAATATATTTGTGAATCATGATTTTACATCAATGTTTATGCCATTAAAATCATACCTAACATTTGATCTCTTAATGTAAAATACAACACTATTTCTGTTAGTAAAAGAAAACTGGAAAAACATTTGGAAATGATATGACTAATATGATGAATAAATCTTTAAAATTACAGAGAACAATCAAAATGTACTTAACCACCTCCTGATTAGCCTGCAACTTCACTGTAATTATGATTCATCTTCAACTTCATATGCCAACTGAATTAAAAATTCTACATTTTGGATTCCTTTGAAAGATATATTTTGCTTTTTCTGTAATATTATTCTCCTCATTTCATTATTTTAAAAGTAGCCCGTGCCTCATTTTATGAGAACCTGTATAAAAACATCCAAACCATAAATCTTCAAGGAAATCAGGGAAGGAGTTCTTCATTTTTTAAGGTCGGCATGGTTCTTTCAAATGACACATTACTTACTCCATTTAAGCAAAATTTATATTAATTTCTAGAAAGTTATGTATCAATTAATTACATAAGACACATATAAACTCTAAGCTATTTGATCATCTATGCCAATAAAACATTTCCTGATTATCCATCTCATTGCAGGACCATTCTTTTACATAACTAGTAGCAGTTATCAAGTGCCTGCTATACTAAAGCACTCAAGATACAAATAAAACAATCCATTTACAAAATGTAATTCAAGTTGAAAACTAACTACAACAATCTCTAGAAACTTACAAAATTATAAAACAATTCTAGAAGTTCAAAATAAACCATGTCAATGGGATAAAAAAATTAGATTTACCTACATAAATATTTAAACCGGGTCACTTTGTTACAAAATATATCTATCACAAATCTAGTTTCATAAATAAGATTAAATTCAGCTCAAGTTTCTAGCATTATCTGTTATGTCAACCAACTTTTATTTTCCTTAGTACTTATTTCTAAAAGGAATTCTGTTCTCTAAGGCAAACTGCCAGTTGCATTGCCAGATAAGGGAGACATCTCAGGAAATCTTTTACTTTTGGTTTCTCATGTCAGGTTAATGGAGTTAGGTATAGTATGATGAGCCAAAAATATAATGAAACTGACTTAATTTCAAATTAGAAAGTTAAAATTCGTTTCTAATCTGAGAAAATGGATAGTTTTTCCTGGTAGAAACATTTAGGATTAATTTATATTTTCCTCCCTTTTTACCAACCTATACTGAAAAAAATCATTTCTAAAGCAAATGATTTCTTTAACAAAATATAAGTCTCCCAGAAATATCAGCTCTCTAATTTCCAACCTTTATTCTTTAAATATTGTAAGAAATCTGATGGCTAAACTTATACCTAGTAATAAATATGATCACTTTAGCCTTCTGGAGGTTTAAGACAACAAAATTTTACATTTGAAAGTAAATAATATCAAATCCACAATGAGGTAAGGATAATTTTAATCACAAAATTAATTTAATTCAATGTAAATCCTATCTTTGCTTCTGATTTTCTATTGAAGCTAGAATCAAAAAACTTATCTTTAACCCAAATGATAGAAAAGGACTTCAAAACAAAGACATTAAATGTACCACAAAATAAAAACAACTCCCTATCTCAAGTAAATGCTATGAAGTGTTTTTTAATGACTAACAACTCATTACAGATGCTGGGGTCTGAACTACCTGTTTATTAAATATGAACATGAAATCTGAGAAAAACACAAGATTATACGGTTGTTAGAAACCCAATATAATGTCAATAAAAGAAAATTAATTGTAAAACTGTGCTAGAGACAACATGAAGGCACTATGGCATATTAAAGGATTTATAACTAAGTGGAGACGTACTGCCTAGAACAAGGCATTATGAAATTTCTGACACATTTCCCTATTATTAAAAAAACATAATACTTCATTTAAAATAGCAGTTGGTCTTTCTCTAATCTTCACAAGGAGTAAACACCAATTGATGTGTGCAGCTCTTCCAAATCCTGTGCTCATGAGTAGCCTTGGTTCTCAACACTGACTGCACACTAGAATCACAATCTGCAGATGAGCAGTAAAGGAGGCACTACAGTGGTTTTTAAATGCTCCCCAGGAGATTCCTACATGTAGCCAACAGAACCATTAGATAAATGTTGGGCCCATTTTTAGGAGCAAACATTATCTGTGAGCCACATGGTGCCTATGGGTGGAGGATGAAGATGGCGCCGGCGAGAAGTAGTGGAGGCGTAACCCCAGATAGCTCCAAAAGGTTTTTATCGGTCCTCCAGTATTTCTGCACTCGTGAACCCTGCGTGATCGCTATGCTCAACATGTTAGTACAAAATGCATGCCCGCGTGATCCTTTAACTGATTGTTTAGTTCACGGAAAGCCGCTACCTGCTTGCTTATATAAATTGCAGTGTAACGGCAATAAAGTGGAACTGCCCTGACAGAACCCCTGCGGCGTCTGAGTGTCTCTTTCACGGGGCTGGGTTGGCTGGCAGCAGGCTCACTTTTCCCCGAGATCCCTCGGTCCCAACACCGGGGGGTAATCCTGTCGGCTCCTTCTCCTTCTAGGTCTGCGGGAGGATCCCAGGCGCGTCCCCGCAGATAAAAAAGAAAGGAAG
This sequence comes from Galeopterus variegatus, assembly GCF_000696425.1. Lineage (NCBI taxonomy): Eukaryota > Metazoa > Chordata > Mammalia > Dermoptera > Cynocephalidae > Galeopterus > Galeopterus variegatus. The sequence goes on along the minus strand of NW_007732336.1, from coordinate 92,117 downwards.
GAGTTAAATTGTTCATACCTGTCCAATCTCAAAACAAAAATTATCTACATTGAGCCATTTTCCTATGTAATCATACTGCTTTCTACAAGTAAATATTACAAAATTACATACTCAACTTTCACTACATAGTGATATATCCCACATACTAAAGAAGTGGGATCAAAGAGAAAATGATATAGAAGAAAGGTGATCAAAGCACGACTAAAAACAACTTTTATTAAAGCCAGTGTCCTGACGAACATATTTAGGTTCTACAAATAATCTTCAACTTACACTGGGGTTACAACCTGATAAACCCATTGAAAACACTGTTAAGTCAGAAATGCATTTAATACACCTCACCTACAGAACATCACAGCTTAGCCTAGCCTACCTTAAACATGCTTAGAACACCTACGTTAGCCTACAATTGGGCAAAATCATCTGACACAAAGCATATTTTATAAAAAAGTGTTGAGGAGCTCATGTAATTTACTAAATACTGTGCTGAAAGTAAAAAAAACCAGAATGGTTGTATGGGAACTTATCATTAATGCACAAAGCTCAAAGCACACTGGGCCTGAAGAATGTTTGAAGCACTGAACTAAAATGAATTGCTGGATGATGGGGATGTGACAGCGAAAGACTCATCAATCCCTCTCTCTTCTGATGAGGCTCGAGAATAGCTGGTAGAAGGCAGTGGGGCATTGACACTTGCTGTTGGTTTGGTAGACATAATGTTCTTCAGGAAGATATCAAGTATCACTTGTTTACCTTAGTGATCCCACGGTGAGCTTGTGAATGACTGGGAGCTGCAGCTTGCTGCTGCCGCCCAACTGTACTGCATATTGCTAACCCAAGAAAAGATCCAAATTTGAACTATGGTTTCTCCTGAATGCATATTCCTTTCACACCATCATAAAGTCGAAAAATCTTAAGTCAAACCCTCATAAGTCGGGGACTGTCTGTATTTCATTTCCTCATTAAAGAAAAAAGCTAAGCTATATTTGTCATTCCATCTCCTATGGAGAATATTACTTTCTTTAATAATGTTGCATCCAATTATTTATTTTGTCTGATGTATATAATCCATATATATATCTTTCCCTCCCTACCTGATGCAGGCCTCTCTACATCAAAAATGGAACTCCCTAATAACTCAATTTTTATTCCAACTGTAGCAAATGAAGGAGGAAAATATTGGACTGTGCCAGAAGTCAGGGCTCTAATAGGCACTCTGGTCTGATAAAAGCATACAACAACAACTAGAGGGAACAGTGAGAAATAAAAGGATATTTGAACAAATTGCTGTCAAGCTCCAGAAATTTGGAATCAAGAGAGACTGGAAGCAATGCAGAACAAAGTACAAAAACCTAAAACATGAATACAAGATTGTAAGAACAGCTCAAGATCTAGGCATGACTAAGAGCACGAAACTTTTTACTGAGTTGGATGCTATTCTGGGACACAATAAAACTGAAAGTCCACAGGAAAAGGAGTCCTAAGATGGAGAACAAGCCACAGAATGTGCCAATGTAAAAATGTAAGAGGACCAGACAGGTAGGAAAGCACAGAAGAGTAATCTTAACATCGCGATACATCATATAAGAATGTTTGGTAGCATAAAATGAATATAATCTAAGTTAAATATGTTTCATTAAATGCTATTCAACAAGTTAATTGCTGAATTTATGATGAAAGAGATTTAATGTATATTTGCTTTCCTTCAGAACATTAAAATAACGGTACAAAGTTATACAAAAGGAGAAAATAAAATTGCATTTCCAGAACAAAGTTTAAAATTGATAAATTTTAATAAAGCAAATATGCAACCCAGGTGGCAGAAGTTAAAGCAAGTTTTCATACCAATTGTGGAAGAACTAAGTAAAAAGAAAAAGGGCATTGAAGAACACAGAAAAAATACAAAATCCATGAGAATGTCTTGGAAGTGGTAAGTTCTTCTGGAATACATCATAAGCTCACTAAAATAAATTTTACCCAAAGAATTGAGATATAATACATATACACAAAGACATGACAGCAAGAAGTAAGCTGAATGAGTTCTGGACCAGGAAATCAACAAAATTCCAATTTAGTCTCTATAGAATGTTGAAGCAAACAAGTGTCTTCTCTAGACCCAACTCTAAAATGAGGTGACTGGACAAGATGGTCCAAAAGACCTCTACTAGACATTATGTGAAGTATTTCTGGATAATACTCATATTTACAAAATACATAAATGGAAAATGTTAATCAATGTAATGTTTCCTACGGCTGTTGTTCCTAAAAGTACAGCAGCATTAGCATCATCTGGGAACTTATTCAAAATGCAAATTCTTGGGCCCTATCCAGAATCAGAAACTCTAGGGTTGGAGCCTAACAGTCTGCTTTACCAAATCCTCCAGGTGATTCTGAGGCTTGCAAGTTTGAGAACCACTGGGCTATGCTCTAAGGTACTAAACGGGTGGAGGCAGGAGAGTGCGTGCTTCCTATCTGATGATTTGCCTCTTGAACGCAAACCAAAACTGGGGAGTCCATGGAGCCCTCAAGCAGAAGTCTAGCTGTCAAAAGAGACTTGCCACATACAGCCTTTTAGTTCATGTAGCCTTAGTTTAACAAATTAGGTAATCAGATTCCCCACACTCTTGGCAAACTTCTTTCTCTAATTTATTAGATAGGACAGAATCTGTGCTCCTTAGGTTTATGAGGACATCATAGAAATAGCCTTTGTCATTAAGAGTTAAAAATCAGACTACTACACAATTAGATAGAAAGATTTTCATGAAAAAAGTTAAGAGCTTTAGCATTTAGAAGATTTTAGCTTCTTAGTCCTCTGGAAAACTCACCTCAGTACATCCTGAGAAAATCTTCTCTTTTTCACATACAAGAAAAATTAAGTCAGATGTAATGTGAGCTTGTTTTTTAATTCTTTGGTATGTTTACATGCTAATTTGGAATATACTTAGAAGATAAGAAACAGGGTATATTTATACTCATTTTAGAAATTAAATGTTATTTTAAACTTTCACATGAAAATAAAAGCAAAGATATAAACCCACAATGATGCCAGCAGCTAAATACATATGAAAAAAACTTAAATAGGCACGCATTTAGGCACACCTGCAATATATGCCTATTGACTCACAAATCGCCATTCCACTGATTAGAAGATTGTAGTGTTGAGGTATAAAGATATGAATAGTTATCTTCAGGGAAAAAACTTCGCATCGAATGTTCTTTCTTTAAAAAAAAAGTGATGGGTACTTTTATGTAAAAATAGAGTTTATCTCATTTTGATTTCACACATTTTACTGATGAAATTTTGTAATAGGGGTTGTTATTGCTCCATATTAACACCTGGTCATAAAATTGATCCCTGCAAAAGATTTTCTTTCCTCTCTTAAATTTATGCTATAAGCTTCTCTTTCTTATTTCAAATAAAAATCCAACTAGAGCTGCAGACCTCTTGGATTCTGAAAAACTAGATTAGTTCCCAATTTAGAACTCCTGGAGAATTTGGTCTAGTAGGCTGGTGTCAGTTCATGCACCTGTATTTTTAGATGATACTCAAGCACAGTCAGCATTAGAAACCATAGCTAGGTTGTCACACTGAGAGACTAAGTCCAGCAGAGGACTGAAAAGGGTAACACACAAGCTCCACTTTTACCCCATTCGGGGAAGAAAAATAAGCTAATGTTAATAATTGCTTTAAAATGCATGCTTAATGCAATTCAAAAAAGTTAATCACTGGGAAGAATCATAGAGCTCTTAGGCTACTCTTATTACATTAATTAAAAAGAAACAGCCCACAGAAGTGTAATTAACTACTTCTTTAAATGTAAAATAAATTCATTTTATTTCTCTCCCTGTCTGAATCACGGGTAAGAGAGGATAAAAGGAATCAGGAAGTTACCAAAGGAGAAAGAACTCTGCCAAAAGAGAAATTTGTGTTTGACAATGTTATCAGCTACCTGTCTCAACTGAGTAGGAGAAACAAAATTGACTGAATTCATCTCCAATATCAGCTGCCCTTTATGTGAGTTGGAATGCCTCAATATCTTGGTAAACTGTATCAGTCTGTTTTTATTACTTATAACAAAATACCTGCAACTCGGTGATTTATAAAGAAAAATGAAATTTATTGCTTACAGTTTCTGACACTGGGAAGTCCAAAGTCCATCTGGTGGTGGCGACAGTGACCCAGGGGTCTTACATTGCAAGATAGTGGAAGCCGAGAGCAGAGAGAGATGGCAAGACAGACTCTCTTCTTTTAAAGCCCTCAGAACCATACCCCTGACCACCGTTTTTAATACATTCACTACTGCACGTCCTGCAATCCAATCAGCTCTACAAGGCTCCACCTTTCAATTACTGTAATAGGATTTCCCACCGTCTTAACAGTCACTGTGGCTGCTAAGTTTCTAATACATAAAACGTGGGGGACACAATTCAAGCTTCAATGAGTTTGGAGGGGGATATAATTCAATCCACTATTATACTTTAAAAATCACTGCATTCTAGTATAGGACAGACCCAGGCAGAGGGTGAACTTAGGGGTACTTAACTAAAGCACAGAAGTTCTATAGTAGGGAGGCTAAAAACCACAAGTGAAAGACTATATTGTTCCATCTAAAGATAATCCTAAAACTACCTATTTTCCTTTTGGCTGCAGTAAAACATATCCAAAATTAAAATTTTCAGGGCCGGCCTGTGGCTCACTCGGGAGAGTGTGGTGCTGATAACACCAAGGCCACGGGTTCGGATCCCATATACGGATGGCCGGTTTGCTCACTGGCTGAGCATGGTGCTGACAACACCAAGTCAAGGGTTAAGATCCCCTTACCGGTCATCTTAAAAAAAAAAAAAAAAAAAAATTAAAATTTTCACTATCCCCGTAGTTAACAAAAGTTAGCCTGAGATGGCCAGCAGGGGGCATTGAAGAATATTGTTACTAACTCAAAAGCTATGACAAGAATCATGTTTTCTCCAATTCATTTATTTCTTTCAATAGATCAAAAATTGGCAATAATTTTCTTTGTCGTGTGTGTTTTATTTGTTTTGGCAGCTGGCCAGTACAGGGAATAAACCCTGGATCTTGGTGTAACAGCACTACACCCTAATCAACTGAGCCAGCTGCCAATTTTCTTTAAACATGGAATATTTAAGTACTTTTGTATATTTTGCATACAATTTGGATAATCTTAGCAGTAAAATTACTACATAAATTAATGTACTTTAGTAATATAAAAAACAATATTACCAAGAACTTTTTCATTTTAATCCAATAGATAGATAAGAACTGATTGTTACATTTCAGAAAACCCATGAATAATAAATGTAAAAGAAGAAAGCTTAGACATAGGTAGGCTCCTAAATTTAAATACAGGCAACTTCTTCATTATAAAGGCATGGTTTTTCTAATTCTTACTATTGATAATATTTTAATAAACTTTTAAGAAGCTGTGGCAAAATAAAGAATGTATCTGGTCTTGGTCACAAGATGCTGGCACAGATCTTCAAAAATCTTTAGAATTTCCAGAGATACAAACATGTTTGTTACGTTAATGAGGCAACTCAAGGTAGGCTGCCAAATAGCTTCAGGATGGGGCTAGTAACCTTGTGATTAGAGTTAAAACTTTAACCCAGACTGATCTCCAGGAAGTAGAGTGGGACTGAAGAGTCAGTTCAATTTTGTGGCCAATGACTTAATCAATTATGCCAATAAAAATTCTGGCTTAGAGGAGCTTCCTGGTTGATGCATGTCTTGATTCCACTCAGAGAGGACATGGAAGCTCAGTTCAGTGCAGTTCATGTTTCCTTGGTTCCTTTTTAACTTCTCACAGGTATCACTGCATTAACCTCTACACTAGACCGGTCTTCACTGTATCTCTCTTTCCTATTCTCAAACTCCAGAAACTCTTTTTTGATTTTAGCACCTTTTCATTACCCCAAAAGAAACCCCATATCTTTTAGTAGTCATCTGGCTGCTTGACCATTCCTCTACATCCCCTGGCAACCACTAACTTACTTTCTGCCTTTATAGATTCTCCTGTTCTGGACATTTCATATAAATGGTATCACACAGTATAAGGCCTTTTGTGTCTGGCTACTTTTACTTGGTTTTCTAGGTTTATCCATATTGTAACATGTATCAGTACTTAATTTCTTTCTATGGCTGAATAATTTCCATTTTATCAATATGCCATATTTTGTTTTTCTATTTAGTTGATGGATATTTGGGTTGTTTCCACTTTTTGGCTCTAATGAACACTGTTGCAATGAACATTGTGGTATGTTTCCCCCCTATTGTGGTAAAATACACATAATGTAAAATTTAACATTTTACCTGTTGTTAAGTTCACGGCACTAAGTACATTTACCCTGTCGAGCAAACTTTTTTATTGTTCCAAACTGAAACTTCTGTACCCATTAAATAATAACTCCCTATTTCCCCCTCTCTTTAGCCTGAGGTAACCACTATCAACTTTTCTGTTTCTATAAATCTGACTAATCTGGGTACCTCATATAAGTAGAATCATACTATATTTATCCTTCTGTATCTGGTTTATTTCACTTAGCATAAGGTCTTTAAGATTTAGCTACATTGTAGCATATATCAGAATTTCCTTACTTTTTAAGGCTAAATAATATTCTACTGTATGGATATATCATATTTTGTTTATCCATTCATTGTAGACGGTCATTTGGCTTGTTTCCACCTTTTGGCTATTGTGAATAAGGGTGCTATAAACAAAGAAATACAAATATCTGTTTGAGTCCCTATACCCAATTCCTTTGGGGTACATTTCCAGAAATGGAATTGCTGTATCTTATAGTAATTAATGTTCAATTTTTTTAGGAATCGCCATACTGCTTTCCCATAGCACGTACATGTTTTTACGTGGACATGTTTTCAATTCTTTTGGGTATATACCTAGGCTTGGGAAATTGCTTGGTCCTTTGTCATCTATGTTTCACTTTTTGAGGAACTATGTGTTTTCCACAGTGACTGCACCATTTTACATAGACACCAACATCTTCTAAAAATATATTCAACAAGAGAGAGTTAGTTAAACATATTTTCAAATTTCCATGATGCCTGAAAAATTATTCATAAAACCTAGTAGAATGAGATAAGTGGAACTCACTGTTAGGAAGTATTGCTGAGTATTGTTTGTTTTCTGCCAGAGGAAGATTCTGTGTACTGCACATCATCACCTGGCAAGCCCATTTATTGGCTACAGCAGCTTTGGTTGTAGTTTTCATAAGGTATCCCAGAGTAGTATCATTTTCATTTTCTTCTGATCTTTTATATATAAGAAAAATTTTAGTTTAAATTCTCCCCAGACAGGCAAAGAATTTCTACTCTTCTTCAAAAGTCTAGGTTAAAAATCTATTATATTAGCATATTTAGTTTTATTGCAGTAACTAGATACAATGATCTTCATTATTCATGGATTCCTTATTTATGAATTTGCCTACTCATAAAAACAGATTTGCAAAAGAAAAATCAATACTCGTAGGGATTTTGGGGTCATTCACAGACATGCATAGAGCAGTAAAAAATCTGAGTCACCTGACGCACGCATTAGCAGCTAAGGTCAAACAAGGTGACACTGCCTTTGTTTTAGCTCTTATATCATAAAGGGGAGTCCTTTTCAGTCTATCTAGCATCATGTTTCACACATTTTTTGTACTTTTTGGGGGGTCATTTTTGCTGTTTAAAATGGCCCCAGGTGCAGTTCTACAATGCTATCTAGTGTTTCTAAGGGCAAGAAGGCTGTGATGTGCCTTACTGACAAAACACATTAGATAAGCTTCCTTCAGGCTTGAGGTGTAGTGCTGTTGGCTGGGAATTCAAGGTTAACAAATCAACAATGTGTATGAAATAGAAGTCTTGAAACAGAAATACACATAAATAAAGTTATGTATTGATCTGTTGGCAAAAATAGTATTATCAGAGGCTTGCAGGAACCTAACCCTGTGTTTCTCCTAGGAGCGATAGTCCAGTATTTGATTTGATTTTACAGAACTAGGAATAATGGAAATAAACCATACCTTAGTAGGTGGCCCTCTCTGGCTCCAGAGTATAACCTGTCATTTGAGGTCTTGCTACTGCTAGAATCTAAACTTTATCTCAGTTTCACTGTGCAAACATGTCCTTAAGAGTTGTGGTTCTATCCTGATGTAACTTTCCACATACCTATTACTCTATATGCTTACAGGTACCATAACCACATTTTGCCTCACTGGTCTTTTAATACCAACCATTCTCTAGTTTCATAATAATCATAATAATAAACTTCATAGACAATTATATGGCTCAAAATATTCAGGAACATAGAATGTTTTTAAAAAAATAACATCCCAGTGTATAGGAAAGTTTAGCTGGGACAAAAGAGTACTATCATTCATTGCTAGACTTTAACTCAGAAATCTAACATATGCAAGTGGTGGTATTTCCCCCAAAGTTACAAACAACTGACCTGTAAACGTCCTATACATACACTGGTACACCAAAATAAACCCATGTTATATTTACCAGGCTAAGCACCACCAATTCCTTAAAATGTTCATACCTTGCCTGGTTGTCTTAATTGGCCTAGTCAAACTCTTCTGGATATAGACTATTAACGTTTGAATGTGAAAAGTGCTAAGACCACTTATTCTTTTATTTCTTTATATGTATTGCAATAAGGATCAAATGAGAACAGACGTAAAAGCTCTTTGTCAAGCACTAAAATGTAACCCTGAAAGATGTTACTAAATTGGGTCTAAAAATGCTAGTGTACTCCCAAGTATGGTATGCTGCCTTGTGACATTTAAGACAGAACATTTCCAAGACTTTGAAGTAGGTAACTCCTACAAGGCCATTTCAAAATTTAGTTAAAGATGACAAAAGGAGCCGCTCGGGCCGCCGCCGCCGCCTCCCCAGCAGACGCGACGGCGGGGGCGGGGGGGGGGGCGCTGGGGGCCCTCGCTGGCGCCATTAAGAGCATGGTCATGCGTTCTCAGCCCCCCCATGCCCCTGGGCGCGCGCGCCC
>NW_007732336.1:64051-82173 GCF_000696425.1 Galeopterus variegatus | reverse complement strand
GGGGGGGTGCTGGGGACCCTCGCTGGCGCCATTAAGAGCATGGTCATGCGTTCTCAGCCCCCACATGCCCCTGGGCGCGCGCGCCAGTGAGGCGCGAGTGCAAGAGGCGGAGCTGGAGCGTGTGCGCAGCGAGCCATGCGCTGCTGCGCAAGAGCGGCCGGACGACACACCCTGTGTTTCCAAAATGGCGGCAGCGATGGATGTAGGTAACCATAGAGGCACCCGCAGCGGCGCGGGCAAGAAACGCTTTGAAGTGAAAAAATGGAATGCAGTAGCCCTCTGGGCCTGGGATATTGTGGTTGATAACTGTGCCATCTGCAGGAATCACATTATGGATCTTTGCATAGAATGTCAAGCTAACCAGGCATCTGCTACTTCTGAAGACTGTACCGTTGCATGGGGCGTCTGTAACCACGCTTTTCACTTTCACCGCATTTCTCACTGGCTCAAAACACGGCAGGTGTGTCCATTGGACAACAGAGTGGGAATTCCAAAAGTATGGGCACTAGAAAAAGAATTCTTCCATCAAGCTTAACTGATTTGTTATTCATTTAATGGCTTGCCCTCCTGTTATTTAATTATAGGTTAGATAGAACTGTGTCTTTTCAGTTTGCTGTTCCTACAGCCATATTGTATTCTGTGTCAAATAAAGTCCAGTTAGATTCTAGAACAGATGCTTTCTCTTGTGTATGTGAAATAAGTGAACATAAATGAGGGGCCCCCTCTTCCAAGGCTGGGAAGCCAGCTTTTGAAAGTGAAATGTTTTGTTCATTAGAGCCAGGTCAGAATTGTCCTAAGAGCACATCCCTCGGTCATGAGGAATCCAACTGAGCAAGGGTAGTGTGGATTGCTGGCACTTGAAAACGGCCATCAGCCCTGTCTTCCTGCTGTGTGACAGCAGCAGACAGCTGAATGAGAGAAGAACATGGGATTCAGTCATCAAACCCAGCGCTGAGTCCTGGTTCCACAGCCTGGTTACTGATGACAATCTTGGGCAAGTCGCTTCTCTGCTCCAAGCTTTCCTCCTCTGTAGTGGGCTTCTAAAGATTAGATGGCATCATGTGGGCCCAGAAAGGATTTGTAAAATTTGAAACCACTACACAAATGTTAACTTCGTGTGTGACATGTTGCTTTCTCTTCTTAGCTTCGAAAAATAAACTTTAAAAAATTTTAATATGTAATCTTGACTGGCAAAAGAATAATTTATCAACTCAATTTAAAAGCTGATGCCACTTAAAATTGAATTAAAATTCATCACCGTCACCCCTTCGCAGTTTGTTTAAAATGTGTTTGGCCATGGAAGAAAGTGTTAGTTCTAATACAAACTCAATGGCTATATAGAATCTTTAACTGGGAAGCAGTGTAGTTTTTATTGCAGTGGTTCTCAAATTATGGTCTCAAGGTTCCTGGGAGTACCTGAAGCCCTCTCAGAGGGCGTTCATGAAGTTCTCCCTCCAACTGCAAGTCTATGTGAAACCAGTTTTTCTTTATATACTTGTACTTCGAGCAAAGCAGTATACTGAATGAAGAAGCAGACTTGAGAATTCATCTGTCTTCTATTAAGTCAGACATAAAAGAGTTGCAAAAATATAAAACAATGCTACTCTTCTCACTGATTGTTTTGAAAAATAGTTAATTTTAATAAAAGTACTTCTGTAAAAAAAAAGATGGCAAATGTTCTTTGCTTCAAGGTTACAGTTTTGATGCTGGAATCCAGCCTCACTAGTTTTTCAGCACAATCTTCAATTGAAAAAGTAGATTAGAGTTTTGTAAACATCAAATTTAAATTGCTATTGTTTGTCTTCTGCCAGAGGAAGATTCCATAAGTACTGCCTCAGAAGAGGTGCACAGTCCCACAAAGTATCACTGGGTCAGGTACAGGGTCTCAATTGTTGAATTGTAAACATTATTTTGATATGTAAACTCTAATGTATACCACTTTAAGTAGTTATAGGGAGGATCTCTATTGTGTATTACCCAAAATACTTCCTTATTATACCTGAGTGGGTAGAAGATATGGTATACGTGGAAGGACATTACATTGGGATTCTCCATATTCATAAAAAGTTCAGGAAGATTACCTAATAATGAAAAGCAGCTAAATTATTCTCACAAATATCAGGGAGCAGTCTGCCTTATAATTTTTAGAATATACTGTTTGAATATGAATGTATGAAAAAAATTTTGATCCTCATATTGAAATTATTACTGTAATTTCTGGTGCTTTAAAAAATCTAGGGGTTTTAAATGAATGATATTCAAATACAAGATTTATATTTTGAATATAAGTTTGAATAACTGTAAATGATGTTGACTTATAGGTAATCATATTCCTTTAGAAGATGCTAAAGGCATTTACAGATCATAACAGTGTGTGACAGAGGCTGGAAAACACTGGTGTGACAATGAGGTCAGAGCATTGATACACATATGGTCTGATGAAAAACTTAAGCAAATGCTTGAAGGGGCCACAAGAGACAAGGAAATATTTGAGGAAATTGCCAGAAGACTAATGCAGTTTGGAATAGACAAAGACTGGAAAAAATGTCATACGAAATATAAAAATTTAAAATATATATACAGAATTTCACAAAAGAAAAATGGCAACCCTCAAAGAAAAACGAGACTTTATGAAGAAGTTGACTACATCCTAAGAAGACCAACTCTCAGAACTGCCAAATGGAAACATTTGCTAAATGGTAACCTTAGAATAGATTTTAACAAAAAAAAATCTATAAACTTTCCTCCTTGTATTTGAACTTAGCAAAAAAAAAAAGAAAAAAAAAAAAACCAACAACAAAATAAACTCTTCAGAAATAAAATCCAGTTTTATATGTTCAAATGACCCTAAAAATTATTAGAACCTAAATTATTAGAACCTAATTATTACATAGCTAATTTAACCCAGGTTTTCAATTCTAAGCCTTGTACCAAAATATTTCTACTTCTTAAACTCATTCTTCTTAATTAATCTGTCTTACTGCTTAAATGATCTTACTTTAGTATGCCTGAAGGCTTGAAAACTAACGTATTTCAAATGATGTCTTTGTTTATTGGTTTAAGAATTATTTGAAGGTCATACCAAAAGCCGTGGAACTTTGAGCGTCAAGAGAAAAGCACATGAAGATGGTAAGAGGCTGAGACATGCCAAGTTTTCCCACATTGTGAAAAACTTATTTTTTCCTGATAAGAGAGACATTTATTCCTGTCCTTGATAAATTAGACTAAATACGTTGGCTAGGAACTCTGTGAGAGCACAGAATGCTAAGAAATGATTTCTTTCATAGCTCATCAGGAGTGAAAGTAACACTGAAAGTAAATGGAAACTTTCCCAGAGTTAGATAACTATGCAGTAACTACCACGAGCCTTTAAATTATACTTTACAAGGGCCAGGCCATGGCTCACTCGGGAGAGTGTGGTGCTGATAACACCAAGGCCATGGGATCAGATCCCTATATAGGGATGGCTGGTTGGCTCACTAGGGAGAGCGTGGTGCTGACAACACCAAGTCAAGGGTTAAGATCCCCTTACCAGTCATCTTTAAAAAAAATAATAAAAATCAAAATAAATAAATAAATTATACTTTACAGTGACTGTTATTAAAAGATAGATGTAAAAGGAAAAAAATACCCATAAACTCTGAATTTGGGTTTTCTTCAAAAGTAGTAATGTCTATAACATTTTAGTAAGTCTTAAAATAAGCTAAACTCAGAAGCCAACCTAATTGTGGGAGTTGTACATAATTCCAAACTTACCCATCACAGATATAGTAATATAATGCACTACAGCATATAAAATAAAAATGCAGTATACAAGAAAATGCACAGGACTGAGAATCAGAAAACCTGAATTTTAGTTTCTCTCTGATCTTAATTACTCAGTATAATGCAAATCACTGCATCTCGCTGGGTCTCCAGGATAATACAACTTTAATGTTTCATAGATTTATAATTTATGGAATTATTTTGAGTAAGCACAAATAATTGAAAAGCTAAATTTTTACAAAATGAACACACCATGTAAACATCACCCAAATCAAGATACAGTATAAAACATTACTACCACCCTAAAAGCATCCCAATCATTAATCATCCCCTTCAACCCCCATAAAGGTTATCACTATTCTGATTTTTATCATCATAGATTAGTTTGGGATTCATACAGAATGTACTTTTTTTTTAGTATGGACTTTTAAATATCAAGCTTCTTTCATTCAACATTGTCTGAGATTCATCCATGATTTTACATATAACAGGAGTTTATTCTTTTTTACTGCTGTAGAATATTCCATTATAGGATCTCCCCTGCCTTTTTTTTTCTTTTTAATCCATTCCACTGACATTTCAGTTGTTCCCAGATTGGGGCTGTTATGAATAACTGAACATGTCTCAATGAACATCTATACAGTATGCGTTTCTGTTGAGTATATATCCAGGAGTTAAGATGCAGGGTCATACGGCATGCATATATCCAGGTACTGTTTTAAGTGCTTTACATACAATAATGCATTTAGCCCCTACCACAACTCTATGAGGTAGGTGCTAACATTATACTCAATGTCATACCCAGTGCTTACAGATAAGGAAACTGAGGCATGGAGAAGTCTGTGTTCTCAAACTAATGGGCTACACTGTCTCTTTGTCAGGACAGGAACCACATTTACCCTACGTAGTACAGTGTTCCAAGTGTCTACCACAGAGCTCAACAAATATATTTTGAATAAAGAATTGGAGAATAGCAGGAACTCTCCCCTCCCCTAAAAGCCCTTTTATCTCAAATGAGCTAAAAATGTATTTTCTCCATTTTTGGATATAAATGCAAGTCAGACAAGTTGCCCCACCTTTGCCTTCTCTTAATCCCCTCTAGTGGATATGCTATTGAAAAGGGAAATAGCTAAGGGTTAACCACACAAAAGTATCTTTCCAAACCAACTGAATTTGTGCATTGGACCTTAAAATATTGTCTAGCCCATCAGATCAAAAAAACAGACTCAGAAGTTAGGATGTTTGCCCAAGATTAAGCTGGTAATAATGGGAAACCTGGCAGTATACTTCAGGTTGTACATTAAGGACCTCTTCCCAATATTTACCAGAATGACAAAGCAGTGGTATCCTGAGACTTTCGGGGACAGATAAATTTTGCTTCAGACTAATGCAAAAAGCAAAGTTCTAAAAAATAGTTATAAATGGAAGAATTAAAAACATATAATTTTAACTCGAGAATCTTAAGTTACAAAAGTAAGTGAATTTAGAGCCTTTCAAAATCAAGATTGGAACAATTAGCAAGGACAGTTTTAAAATAAGTCACTTCCTCAAACAGCAAGTCACTTCACTTAGGATATAGGTTAAGGGGGTATATAAGTAAAACACTAAAGGAATGTTACATACTTGGTCATTCTCACTAAAACATAAAAGTCAAAATAAAGTAAGATATTCCCAGCCTTAATTTGGCACCCAAAGTAAGTTTTCTGACAACCTACTCCTATGTTCTCCAACATACTAAATGAAGATAAGTAGGAACTAATTCCATAGAGGTTTGTCTGAGTGCATCTCTTTTTCTTTCTCACAAGTGCCTTTCTAGTGATAATGTTATGTATTCTATTTGCAGAACCAGTGTCTACATCTTTTAATAGTGCTCCTGAGATCATTACAAATCAGTTTCCTCAAAGCATAATTATAGTACCAAAGATTCTATGGCATGTTTCTGCAGACAGGAGACCCAACTTCATCAGGTAAATCTCATACATTTTTAGAAGAGGTATAAAAAAGTTTATCAGTTATAGGGTTCAATTCCTACCTCAGGGAAGTAAAAATTCACTAAAGGAAAGGACATGCTTATCTCCTAATTAACCAAGGAAAGGCTGACAAGCTGATTCATGAGATAAATCTACAAAATTTTAGTAATTCCTTTTGTGGAATCTTTGAAGGATCCAGGCCATTCTACTGTCTGTAAAGTGTGACTGTAGCTTAAAGATGAAAATGTTAGATCTGTAAGAGGGTGTCTGGTTTGTTCAGAACTCTGCAAACTACTGATGTTCTTAGGACCAAACCAGCATCTGGGGATTATGTGAATCTGGCATGAACACACCCGCACACATGCATGCAGCACAGCTTACAGCTAAAAGGACAACTAGTTAGTTTAACGTTAAAAATGTTAAACTAAAATTCCCCTGATAGAAAGCAAAGCTGTAGAATAAGTCTGCAAACAGCCAGAACTACTAAAAAGAAGTACTTCTGGATGAACCCATTTGGATTAAAGTGCATGACGATTTAGTAATTGATACTTCTTTGTTTTTATATGAAATACATAATATTATAATTTTCAGGTATTCTGTTATCCCTGAGTCTAAATGTTTTAGAACAGATTATGCCCAAGACAAAATATAGAACCAAATACAATGCAAAAGTGATAGAAATATAATTTTCTAGATTCCATGTTTTAAGAAGATAATATATGAGGATAAATTCCTTCATCAAAAAGGAAAAAAAAAAACCCACAAACCTTTTTGCTGTTACTTTAAAGCTAATTATTGAGTGAATGCAGGTGAGGCAGTAGAAACAGAGCCGCCTTATCATTGTATA
Organism: Galeopterus variegatus; assembly: GCF_000696425.1. Lineage (NCBI taxonomy): Eukaryota > Metazoa > Chordata > Mammalia > Dermoptera > Cynocephalidae > Galeopterus > Galeopterus variegatus. The sequence continues at coordinate 75,591 of NW_007732336.1, read as the reverse complement.
TAACTAATTCTACTGCATATTAAGCTATGGCAACCTATACAGGCTTCCAGTTTTGACATTCTTTAATTCAATGCCATATTAAAACATTAGTTCTTAATCTTTCTCTGGCCATTACCTATCAGTTTAGAGCAACAGATGATTATTATATCTTCTAGACATAAGGGGGTTTCATTGTTCTTCCAATCATAATCAATTCTCCCAAAGGGTAAGAACTTTGGCTCATTTAAAATTTTGAATTGAATAGGATTATGGGTGAGAACTAGCCCTCTTGGTGTACCTTAATGATTCCATGCCTACATAAGGAAAATCTTAAATCATTTTAAAATAACACATTTGTTCCCCAGAAGCTACCGAGTTTCTTGTCACTGCTTTTGAAAATAAATTGAAATACCACAAGGTCAATTAACATCAGTGTCCTAACAAAGACTTATTCAGTCAAATGAACAGTCTAATAGAATCTCTTTAATACTGCTCTACTACCACATAATCATATCATTATTGACCTTATCTTGTATTATCTAATCTCATAATTCTTTCACAGAAAAAGCAACTGTTGAAAACATATACAGTAACGAGTAATCAAGTTGTATTCATTTAAAAAAAAACACCACAAAACTATAACTATATACATGCATGAGTCACATAACTGTTTCAGTCAGTGACAGACCACATATATAATGGTGGTCTCATAAGATTATAATAACTATACCATATAGCCTAGATCTGTGTAGTAGGCTATACCACCTAAGTTTGTGTAAGTATACTCTATGATGTTTGCACTAAGACCAAATCACCTAACGATGCATTTCTCAGAACATATCCCCGACCGTATACCAAGTGTTTTCCTAAACTGAATAACTGTACTAGAATCCTTAATAGTGCCAACATCTAAGTTTAAAAAAAAAAAAAAAAAGTCAGCCCTTTTGCAAAGAACTTTCTCAGTAATTTTGGCTAAAAAATATAGTTAATAAAAAAAATTCAAGATCAATTCATACATATCCCACAGACCACCATGCAACTCTAAAGACACCTAAGTTTCCCTTCTCCTCTACCCATGACAGAATATCCAAAATAACTTCTAAGAATGTTATAAACCAATGTTGCTCAAATTTAAAAAAAAAAAAAAAAAAAGTCAGCCCTTTTGCAAAGAACTTTCTCAGTAATTTTGGCTAAAAAATATAGTTAATAAAAAAAATTCAAGATCAATTCATACATATCCCACAGACCACCATGCAACCCTAAAGACACCTAAGTTTCCCTTCTCCTCTACCCATGACAGAATATCCAAAATAACTTCTAAGAATGTTATAAACCAATGTTGCTCGGAACTATCACATAATCAGATTTTAATTTATCCTTGGATTATATACCTAATCCTCTCAATAAATGTCTTTTTAAAACAAGAAATCTATTATGATCAACCCACAATTACTCAAGATTTGCATTATTCAAGTTAAAAATATTCTCGATTCATCCCAGATTCTGAATTACTCTCAGTTCTTTAGTAAACAAGGAGTACACAAAATGTGAAACTCAAAATTCAAGTATTTGGTACCCTGAAAACAGCAAAAAGATTACTTCTAATTTAAGTTTGGTGAGGGAAAGCTAATCATTTGGGATGCATTTACACATGTTGCACCCACATTGCTGTTAAGTGTTTTTGCCAAGTTCCTTAACAGTTTTAAAAGTTGTTGCTACCGTACTGCTTTATAGAAACTTTGTAATACTTTCAGTGATAATGTCAAACCTAGATCTCTGTCTTACTCCAACTGAATTATTTATATCAACTTCCAGTAAGGTCAGGTAGTAAAAAATGGAAAGATCATAGAAGCAAAGTTATTTATTTTTTAATGCGAAGGGCTCTTCCAATTTTTCAAAATCAATGTGTATCTTGACATACAGACAGTAATCCCCTCTCCCGCTTTTAAAGGAGTTAATTTTTGGCATCTTACTACCAACGTTTTCATTCATTACCTAAAACGTTCACCAACGAATTTTTTCCAGATGCACTAGTCTGTGATTAGTTTATTTCCGGTCAATTTATATGAGATCTAAAAGGCAACCGGTAGTTCCCTGTGAACACCAAATAGTGCTGTTTCGCTGGGTCTGAACTCTAGAATCCTCAAGTACCCATAACTATAACTACTTTCAAACCCACAATGTGCTCAATAGCTCTGCCCTTGCAAACAAAAGCTTGTGGTGGTTGGAGGCCCCGCGCGAAACTTTAAGGTGTTGTAGGACCTGGACCAGCCGACAACCCACAAAATCCTATCACAAGAGCAGCTCCAGGTTCAAGGAGGTTAAAGAGCGTGCAGTCGGGGAGAAACCCCGGCCAAGCTAGTCCAAGCAAACCGGAACCTTACAAACTGGCCATTCAGGAGGGGTGCACAGACCTGGGGCGGGGAAGGGGGAGAGACCCTAAAGGGCATTAGGGGCTGGGTGGGTGATACAGGCTAAAGTCCATGGAGGCAAGTTGCTCCCGCGCACGCCTTAGCAACCTGGTGGATGCCACAGGTACCGGTCCAGGTAAGAGGTCCCTTGGTCGCTCACGAGATAGTCAACTATGGCCGCGCGGTCCCTCACGAGATAACGAACTCTGGCCGCGGGAAGAGGCTTGAGGAGATGTAGAAGCACACGCCCCGCCACCCCCACTCCTCCACCCTGTCGCTCACCGGTGCTGTAGCCCCACGAGTCCCAGAGTGATCACATGCGGCACATCTAGTTGCGTGGGCCACTCGCCTGAGGCGATGCACCCGAACACGCCACATTCCTCTCGGATGCCCAACTCCTCCAGCTCCATGTCGCTGCAGAATGCACGTGGAGGGACCTGCCGCCGCGGCCCAGGTCCAAGCACAAGCCAGCTGTGAGGTCGGCCCGTAAGCCTCAGAAGCTCGCCCTCGCGACAGCCTCTTCGGAGCAGCTCGACCCCGGCTACTGCGGCGGCGCGTGTTTTCCCTAAATAGGCGTGGCTAGTTCGGCCCCTCGCCCCCTTGCTCCGCCTCCTCCGGGTCCACCAATGAGCAAGGGTGGAGGGGAGGCTCTTCGGCTGAGGGGAGGAGTCACGGATTCTGTGGGGTGGAGCTAGTCCTCTGTAGGACTTGTCCGCAAAGCTAATTTTTCTGCACGTGGAAATCACCGTTATTCTCTAACACGCTAAACTAGGGTGATGAGAATAGCGGGGTTATCGTCATTTCTCTCTCAGAGGATATAAACTTTATATACCAGTCCCCACATGCTTCCCCCCGGCTGTCATGACTTAGTACGCCCCAAACTGTGACCTACTCTCGCTGCCCATAAGGGGACCCGATAAGTGAGGTTCTGCAGAATCGGGGGGGGCCGCCAGTGCGCGCCACTTTTCGCCTCTCTTGGAACACGGCCAGCGCGGGGCGGTCCGGAGGCGGGGTGTCGTTGCTGCGCCTGCGCGGCGGGAAGCCTCGAGAGGAGGTGCTTTCCCCGCGCTCCGGGTTCCAAGTACCCCTCGGATTTCAGAGACCCTCGAGGTTCGGCAGCTGTTGCAGAGCTCGACTTAAGCAGCGCCGGGATCCGCAGCCACTCTAGGGGGCGTGTCTGGGGGGGTCCCGTGGACCTCTCTGACCACCTCTCTTTTCCAGATTTCGGCCTCTCCGCCCAGCACGGGCGCTGCCCCTGGCCCACTTAGGAAAATGGCGACAACTGAGGGTGAGTAACTGGCGTCCAGGCCCGCCGGGATTCCGTGCCCTCCATGGTCCTGCCGCCCTTCGGCCGTGATCTCACGGGCTCGGTGCGGACACGTGCGGGCCCTGCTCCCCTGCCTGCAGCCAGCCCCAGGCGGAGCGCGGCCTCCCTGCAGTCGCCCTTTGGAGGCTGGCGGGCGCACACGTGGCGCGGGCGCTGCTGGACGTGCGGTGGACACAAAGCACTCTGAGGCCTCTCGGAACGTAGTGAAACACCCAGAACGGCCTCCGGGAAAGGGGAAAGGGGGAAACTAGAGGAAGAGGGGAACTAGAACGAGAAACGGCCGGGGTTTGGAGAGGTGTCCGGAAGTAGTGTTTGTAATCAATGGATATTTTAAAACGGTCGCATGAAAATCTAGTGTTGACTCCAGCGTTTGCTTTTCCTGGTATGTTAATAATCTTTTTTTTTTTTTAAAGAAGGTTAATAATTGAACCTTCTGAAAATCTGTCCAGGTTTTGCGTGTTTTGATCTTTTTACTTTATCTTAAGTAGGCTTTGATGCCGCGATGGCTTTGGAGAGCTTCAAACCCTCAGGCAAAAAAATTGCCTCACTGGGGTTTATCAGATTTACATAGTTGCATAATCATTTTTTTCCCTAGTGGTCAGATCCTCAGGAAAGATCGTTCTTGCCATTTATGCTGATAAAACATTTTCACACACCCAATTCCTGAATTTATCATGAACCAAATTGCTTGTGTTGGCCCGTTAGTACATTCTTTTCCATAAAGAAAAAAATTAAGTTTAGGACAAAAAGTTATAGACTCAACAAAAAGATCCAGATGATAATGAGTATCAACTCCATAAAATCAAGGCTCTGAACCAGAATTTTCCTGGGATCAGGGTAGTTGTACCTCGAAGCTAGTAGAACGTCTAAAATCATTACTGTCCTACTTCCTTCCATCTTGTACACCATTGGTAGGTTGGTTTTTCTAAAATGTCACTCTTACGGTTTCTAAAAGGCATTTGCTCAAAATGTTCAGTGGTATCCCTAGAGCTCTTAAAATCCGGTGTGAAGTCCCTTTCATTTAAATCTTGCATATTGCTGTCCTTCCTACCTCTTCGGCCATAACTTTAATTTTTTTCTGTTTGTTACAAAGCACACTCAGCTCCTAGCTGACGCTCCCCAAAATTATTATCGAACTCACAGGTGGGGCTACATGTCCCAGACAAAAAAACAGACAACCCAAAAGTCAAATGTTGGTGAAAGTGGAAGTCAGCTTTTGTTCAGGAATACCAGTAAACCTGAAGGAGAGTGGCCAGGCTAAAGCCATCTCAAAGACTTAGATTTACTGAAGGGTTTTAAAGAGAGGGACTAGAGACTGGAATGTAGGAAATGAAAAGCAGGAAGGAGGGGCACGTGAGCAGTGAGGGCTTCATGCAAGTTCTCAGGTGCAAGGTCTCGCCAAGACTCGGTCTGGTTTCTGTTGCTGTCCTTATCTCAGGGTCTGGGTAGTCCGTGCAAGTCTGCAGCTTCAGGGTGACTGGAAACAACTTTACATTCATGTAAATTGTGTCATCTTGCCCCATAACCAAGATTCAAAATATTGAATAACCATGGGAAAAGAGGGAACTCAGAGAAATACATGCCAAGAAAAAAAAACTATGTCTTTTTAAAATTTGCTTAGAGCCGGTGTGGTTTTAGGTCCCAATATGGCTTCAGTCCTTCCCACTCCAACGTATTGTGAATTCTTATTCTACTTTTCGGTCAGGTTAATTCACCAAGGTTTATTTTTCTTTGTATACTTTATACAAGTATATGCTGTTTTTCCTAGAACAGTGCTGGCTAATAGAAATATGTGAGCCATATATGTAAATTTGTTTTCCTAGTAGCCATATTTTAAAAACAATAAAAATAAAACTGGTGAAATGAGTTTTAATGTATTTTATTTAACCCAATGTATTCAAAATACTAACATTTCAATGTTTAATCAATAGAAAAATTATTGAGATATTTTGTATTTTTTTCATATCTAATGCAGTGTGTATTTTAAACTTACATCTCAATTTGGAGTAGCCACATTTCAAGTGTTTCATAGCCATATGTGGCTAGCGGCCACATTATTGTACAGCACAGTCCTAGAATGTTCTTAACTCCCCTGTGGAAATTCTGTGCTTTCCAAGACTCTTAAATTTCAATTCCATGAACCATTCTCAGTACTTGTCAGTCTTCTGAATTCATCTGCAAAATTATGGCAGTCATTTTGGCACTTGTATATGTCACCTACGGTTTTTTCTTATGTTCTACCTATTAATCAAAATTTCTACCTTATTTAATGATTAGGTAATAAGTACAGATTCAACTAAATGGGGGGGTAGTAGACATAAATTTTCTTTTTACCTAGGATTTACTTCATCTTAACGCATTTAAATCTTATTTATCTAATCTGGACACCATTTATCATTTTATTTATCTAATCCACCACCACTACCTATCCCTTTCTCTTTTTCGGCTAAATTTTGATCATTCTTCAGATCTCAACCTAATTGTCCCTTTCTTCTAGACTTCCTTCTCTGATGTTTAGACAAGGTTAGGTGGCACTTGTATAAGCATGTGATCCCATAGTCAGTATTTATTGTGCTGTTTGTACTTACTATGATGTCATGTTTAGTATCTGTTTCCCTCAGACTCAGGTGCCTTGAGAGCAGGAACTAGGTCTCATTTACTACATGTCCCAGGGCCTGGTACATGACGACACTCAAAAAATGCTGGTACTGAGAATGAATCAGTGTTCTGGGAGCCTTAGGCACAATTTCTCCCTGTAGAAATTTTAATTCCTCAAACTTCTATTATCTTTGATCTTCATCTAAATCATTCTTTATAATAACCAGAGTCTACTTTCTCTAGGTTTTGTGACCAGCATCAACATTGGATTCCTTCCTACTTACTTCCTCACAATTTCTTACAACTGTTAGTGAAGAGAAAGGGTTAGTGGAGCGGGGGCAGGATTAATAGTGAGGGATGCTTCCAAATGGACTAACTTAAGTGGATGGAGATGCCTCCTCTTGCACATTAATTTGAAATCAAGAAACCCATCTGGCTGAACTTTCCCATTTTGCCAAAACAAAAGTCAGGAAAAGTATAGCATTTTTTCCCTGCAAGCTAGTTTAGATGATGTACTATGAGTGTGTATATGAAAATACTAGTATAGTTATGATAGTTTGAATGTATCTTAATTTTAATCTACTTCAGTTCTGCTGTGAGAGAGGCAGGCTGATAGTAGAAAGAGCACAGCGATTGATATCAGAAGATTTAGGATTTTGTTTGACTGCATGACCTCAACCTTTTTGATTCTTAGTTTCCTAATCTCTATAATTATTTACATAATTGTAATTCGTCACAAAATTATGTGAATCAAATGTGATGACACATGAGAAAATACTTTGTAGAGTAGAAGGTTTTATGCAGATGATTTCATTTTTATTAAGGTTATTAGTCAGTATGTGTTTACTGATTTCATCATTCTGGATGATTTAGTCTTCAATATTCAGGCAATTTCTTCCTGAAATCTGATATATTTTCATTTTATTTCCACAGTACTGAACATCGGTAAAAAACTCTATGAAGGTAAAACAAAAGAAGTCTATGAATTGTTAGATAGTCCAGGAAAAGTCCTCCTACAGTCCAAGGATCAGATTACAGCAGGAAATGCAGCTAGAAAGAATCACCTGGAAGGAAAAGCTGCAATCTCAAATAAAACTACCAGTTGTATTTTTCAGTTGTTACAGGAAGCAGGTAAGTGTCTCCTTCATGGCCTTCTGTTCCTTCTCTCTCATATACACTGATCTCTTGCATGGAGAGATGGCATTATTTGGATTAACAGCATGTTTGGGGATGTCTCACAAGTTAATTTAAATCAAGCCAAGAACTTTTAAACTTCATTATGATAACTTTATGTGGTTAGAATTGGTACTTTTGTTTAGTTAAAAGGAATCCTAACAGTTTGCTACAGTCTTTAACTGGTGCATAGATCCCCTATGTAACTTCCTTCTCCCAGGCTGTCTTTAGTCTTAAGGAACTTAACTATGAAGGAAGCCCATTTTGGTATTAGGAAGCTCTAATTGATGAACGAAATTTACACCCTATAATTCTATAGAATTGATCTTTGTTCTGCCTCTTAGAGGCAATACAAAATTTTAAATCTGTCTTCCACTTGAAAGTTCTGAAAAGTATTTGAAGACAACAGCCATACCTTCTCATCCTGCTATTCCCCAAGTGAGAGGGTTGAACTAGATCAGAGATATACAGAATTCCCTCCTACTCAAAAACTGAATGAAAGCTCTATTTCCGGTAGAGTAATAAGGAATCCATTCAAAAGACCAAATTAAGATCAGAATATTGTGTGGAGGGTATTTGAAGTGGAGGAAAGGAAATTAGGATAATGAATTTTTTTTGCAGAGATTCAGTGAGCTCCTGGTTGGTTTGTGGTGTGTGAAATCTCAGCCAGTAAAAGATTTGAGCTCTTTCCTTATAGTAAGAGACCTCATTGCCTTGGATCACTCAACCTTTGAAGGCTCAGATTCCTTGTCTGTAAAATAAAAGCTTTGTTCTTTATCATCCCTGCCAGTTCTGATTTTATAATTTAATAAACTTTCTCTCCTTACTTTTATTTCCAATATTCCCAGTTGCCCTTTCATTTCTCAGAGCTTCCAGTAAGCACTAATCTTTCTTTATTACAAAGTGGGGAGGTCTAATACTTTCGTTTATCATTAAGATAAATGTACCTGCCTTCCACAGATTAACAAGGTAATTCAAGTTAAATCTGTTCTGTCAGTACATTTTTGGAGTAGTTTTGCCTCTTCCAAAGTATCCTGTTTCACATTTTAAGTTAGTGTGAAAAAAAGGTTTAATTGCAAACCTGAATTGTCATCCACATCATAAATCCCCCTATGTGTTGAAAGTGAGTATATTGCTATAAATTTAAAGGACCTTCCGTAATTCCTGAGTCACAAGATCTAAGTGATAGGTTCTAATTCCTGTCACAGGATCTATGTCACAGGATTCCTTGGTTGGTGGGTTCCCAATGACGGAGTAGATTTCTAGAGAGAGTACCAAATTATTTTTGGTTCCTTTTATAATACAGATAAGTGTCTGACCTATTTTTCTCCTCCCATGTTATTTCCCTCTCCCCATCCACATAAAAATTTTTAAAGGTGCTTAACCCTTTAAGATGTTAGCAGTAAGAAAATTACCTTCTATGTACCCTAGTAGTTGCACATAGCTATGGGATTGCATATATGTAGTCATGTGCCACATATCATTTTTGTTGACAGTGGACCACATATACAACAATGGCCGTAAGATTATAATGGAGCTGAAAATTTCCTATTGCCGAATGACATCATAGCTTTTGTAACATCACTGCACAATGCATGGAGAAGTAAGCTATACCAGGAGTCTTCAAAAAGTTCGTGGAAAAATTTGTGTTATCTTTTAATTCCATTTTTTCCATGAACTTTCTGAAATATCCTTGTACCATATAGCCTAGATGAATAGTAGGCTATACCATCTAGGTCTGTGTAAGTACACTCAGTGATGTATACACAGCAACAAAATTGCCTAATGCTGCATTTCTTAGAATGTATTCCCATTGTTAAGTGACACATGACTGTACTTTTAAGTATGGGATATAAATACAGGCTCAAGTTTTTATTTGTTTATTCAATAAGGCACTTTTTAGTACATTCTCTGGGGCTTTAGAACTAGTAAATTGGGGAGACCCGGTTGTCTTTGTCCATGACTTTGTTTTAACTCTGAAAGTCCACTGCTGGGGGGGAATTGGGAAGATTGGTCACCCTAAGTGAAGTACACTAACAATTATCTTTAAACTACGTTATCTGGCATGCTTAACATAGCTAAAACTTAATTAGTTCACAGGAAATGTTGAAATGTATTTTCTAGGTTTTGTACATAGAACTGTATAATTAAGGAAAACCTAAGGTTTAAAAAATTCCTAATCAGGTAAATTTTAGGGGACAGATTAGGAATTCCATTAAGCCTTATGTAATTTTTACTTGCTAATAGTTAAATAAATGCTATTTCTGGCTGACCACCAGTGCTTTGCTTAAAACTGCTTTTTTAAACCAGGATTATGTTCCAAATTAAGGTATTTTTAGAAATTAGACTGGGAAGAGCACCAGAATAAGAATCAGAAAATCAGGATTCTAGTTTTCTCATTGTCATGTATGATGAAACTGTAATGTTTTATTTTTGTGTCTTTTGTCTTTTTCCGTGTCCGGCAACGGATCACAACCCTCAGTGTTGCCCCCGTACCGGACCGGGGACCGGCAACGGGATTGCAACCCTCGGTGTTGCTCCCGCGCCTCGCTCAGCCAGTGAGCGGGAACCGGTCTGTATGTGGGATCCGAACCCTCGGGCGGGAGCGCCGCCGCGCTTCCCAAGCGGCGCACTATCCAGTGCGCCACCGGGCCGGCCCCGAAACTGTAATGTTTTGTTCAAATACTAGCTAATACTGTTTTTCCATGGAAGTGGTATTATCATGTGCTGTACCTGATTTATGAGATTTACATTAAGAAGGACGGCCACAGGGATATGTGAGCTGATTAGCTGTAATACAAGGTCATTGTAATTCAAATGTGTAAATGGTATATATATTTTTCAGTAACCTTGATAGGAGGTTTGTGTTTTGCAGACAAATGAGGTAAATGGTGGGAGTTCTTTTTCTCACCATATGTAGTCATGGAGTTTGCTATAATGATTAGCAGTGTCATCATTATATCATCTAAAACTGAGTCTCTTTTAGAAGCTTTCTTTTTTTTTTCCCCTGGGGGAGATCATTACCGTAAGTTCATTATGTGCTTTGGGTTCTCTTAGATGTGGGGGAAGGTTTTCCTCTGAGTAAAAGTAACTTATTTATATTTAAACAATAGAATCGGATACTACTCTGTCCAGTTTAGTAGACAAATGAGCAGATATGACTGAGGATTAACACACTTAAGAAAAAAGAGGTCTTGAAGCCAGGCATGTAGTTACCACCCCAAGTTAAGGATTGATTTAAGTCACCTGGCTGCCCATGAACTGCATCATGGTTAAAGGTTAAAGTGACAATTGACTTCCACTCTTCCCATTCTCTCCTTAGGGTTCCTGTTCATGCAGTACACCACAACTTATTCTTTTCTCTGTTTTGATCAAATCTTGCTAGTCAGACCCAAAGGAAATGCAGAGAAAATAGTAGAGGGTTTGGAACTGGACAGTGCCTTTCGAGTCTAGGCTTCGTTACTGATTTACAGCTTGACCTAGTGTGTGACTTAACTTCTTTGAGCCTCTGCTTCTTTCACTGGAAAATGTAAATAATACCTACCTTAGAAATGTTATGTACAGTTAAATGAGGCAACATATATCAAACACTTAACACAGTGTAGGGTTTCCATAAATAGAGGTTCTCATGCAGGTTACCAGGAGATGTTTTAATTCACAATAATGCTATAGCATTACTTTATACTGTGATGTAGTAACCCTTCCAGAAGAGGTACTATACTGTAGTGGTTAAGTGGGCAGCCCATTTAGACAGGATGGGTTGGAAATCCTGCCTTACCTAGTACTAGCTGACATTACTGTATCTCATCATCCCACACAGAAACTCTGTATCATTAAAAAATAACTCCATTTCTCCCTCCCTTCAACACCGGTAACCTCTTTTCTATTTTCTGTTTCTATGAATTTGCCTCATATAACTGGAATCATAAGTATTTGTCTTTTTATGTCTGGTTTATTTCATTTAGCATAGTGTTCTCAAGATTCATGCATATAGCATGAATGTGTCAGGAATATTATTCCTTTTTATGGCTGAATAATCCATTATATATATA
>NW_007732336.1:47163-63926 GCF_000696425.1 Galeopterus variegatus | reverse complement strand
TTGTTTTCCTTGTAGGCACTTATGAATCTTGTGAGGTCTGGTACACTTGGGTTATGTGGAAACTCTGGTCTGGGCCTGACTTTTCAGCAAACTGCACCCCTTGCAGTTCTCTATTCCTGACCAGTATCCACTGAATGATCCTGTGCTGATTGGAGGGCAGATCAGCTGTCCATGCTGTGCCCCAGCTTTTCCCTCATGGCCCAGTCTCCCTCATCCCACCACAATCTAAACACTTCCCATAGGATGGGCAATATGCCAGTCCCTCACAATGACTCACCGGCCTCTGAGTGGCTCCTTTTTTCAGTTGTCTGTGGCCCCTCACTCCTGCGTGGGTCCACGGGAACCCCATTAGTGGTCTAACTGGCCTGGGGGCCATCAAGGCCTTCTTCTCCCCTGCAGCCTCAAAGCAACTTCATACAAAGGGCACAGCAGCTCTTGCTCTTTGTGCTCACCAGGATCAGCTTTGAAGTGGCTGGGGCTCAAAACAGGCGGAGCAGTCCTTTCTCTCTTCATGGCTTCTCCTGTCTCAATACTTTGAATTTTAAAGTAGCTATTAAAAGTAGACAAATTCAAAATAATTGCTTTGAATTAAGGGTATTGTAAACAAAGGTGTTTTTAGAGAAAGTGACTATTTTTGAGGAATTTCCGCTCAAGGAGAAAGGGACTTTAGATTTTTGAAAAGTTCAGACATTTTACATTTAAGTTAATTGTACTACTGTACTTTATTTGCAGGATGATGCCAATAATGATCCACAGTGGTCTGAGGAGCAGCTAATTGCCGCAGAATTTTGCTTTGCTGGACTTGTTATAGGCCAGACTGAAGTGGATATCATGAGTCATGCTACACAGGCTATTTTTGAAATATTGGAGAAATCCTGGTTGCGCCAGAATTGTACACTGGTTGATATGAAGGTACGGATAAAACAGATTTGAAAGTAAAGGTTATAACTGAGACAAATCTTTAGTTGTATAATTTTTTAAAACTTTTCTTTTGTGATATTCTGTTTCTAGGTTGAATTTGGTGTTGATGTAACCACGAAAGAAATTGTCCTTGCTGATGTGATTGATAATGATTCCTGGAGACTCTGGCCATCAGGAGATCGAAGCCAGCAGAAAGACAAACAGGTAGGTATTGCTTCAGGCTTTTTATCAGGCTGGGATAGAGTAGAAAGGAGAACTGAGAGCAAAAGAAAAGGCAATTATTATTCCTTATAAGTTGATATAAGTCTGATTTGTTGGTTGCTATTTATTTTTAGATTATTATCTACTATGTCCTTGTTTAGGAATAATACTTCACATAAATAAAGCAGATTTCTCAATTATCTTGATAGAGTCTCACAGAATAACAGAGCAAGTATTATCCTTGTTTGGCTAATTGACAACTAAGGTTCTAAGAAGATGAGTATCTTCTCAATTACAAAAGTAAGGGGCAGATCTGGGGCTCTACCCCTAGTCTTCTGGATCTTATCAGGCTCCATTTCTGCTCTTTCCTATGAAAACAAAATGAGGGCAAGACCCTCTCTATACTTAATACATAAGAATTCTCAGGGCAGTTCATTGTAGGTGCCGATGCAGAAAACTCTTAACCTTAAATGAAAATAAAAGTATACTAGTGAATTTTCTCTACTTTAATTCAGGCAATGAATTTGTAGACTAAGATATAGATACATCCTTTGCTTTGCACACTTTTCATAATCCCTACGTAACACTCAGAAACCATATAGTTTCAGTTAGCAAGAGATATTTGTTTTTTAAACTTTTAATCTTATTTTCTAGTCTTATCGTGACCTCAAAGAAGTAACTCCTGAAGGGCTCCAGATGGTAAAGAAAAACTTTGAGTGGGTTGCAGAGAGAGTAGAGGTAAACCATCTGTAGTAAACCTGTACTGTATTATGTGTTTTGCTTCTAAGAAAATCTTGTTTCAAAAAAAAAAAAACGTGGGAGGGCATGATTCTTTTTTTTAGTGACTTTGAAAGAGAGTAGCACCTTTAGGAAATATACCAGCTGGACTATCCTTACTGGTATTCTGGAACTCCCTGCTGTTAAGCTGGCCAGTACACTCCTCCCAGATCCTGTTGGGGAAACCTGGAATCCTGTCTCCTCTCTGTCATTGTAGGACAAACCTTACATTTTCCTATGCACCTTGCCATTGCTACTCATAATTCCATTAGCATGGGATGGATGGGACTCCATGTAACTTTAAAATGTCACTTTTAAATTTTGTGGTATTATTACTATAATTCCATGGAAGTTGAATGGGGTTTGTGGTTATCCAAGGGTCATAAGCACCTTTTAGAAAAATATTTCCATGGGAACATACATTTTGGGTTCCAAGCAACTAACATACAAAGATTTATAACATGACCTCTAATTTGACTGATTGTGCCTTAAAACCTCCGTAAAAGAGATTGTTTCTAAAACTCTTAGGATGAAATCTTTTCTATCTATCTGTATACAATTTAAACTAACATACAAAGATTTATAACATGACCTCTAATTTGACTGATTGTGCCTTAAAACCTCCATAAAAGAGATTGTTTCTAAAACTCTTAGGATGAAATCTTTTCTATCTATCTGTATACAATTTTTTTTTGGCAGCTTGCCAATATGGGGATCCAAGCCCTTGACCCTGGTGTTAGAAGTATTTCATATTATAGCTTCCTGAATGTTAATTTAAAAGGTTTGAATGTTTATCTTTGCTTTTTATTATATTAATAAATACAATTTATTTAATTAAGAATTGTATTCTTTAGGTCTTAATTATGAAGACCACTTTCCTTTATATATAAGGTTATTTTTTTAAAGTAAATCCTCTGTCATTTTGCTCTGTTTATAAATTTAGTCTGTTAAGAAAGAAAATATTTTATCCAGATGTAATTTTACCACAAACTATAGCTCTGTAAACTGACTATTCTTCTGGCACTTATTCTTATGTTTATCCCTTTTTATCTTTATGTTGTTCTTTTCCAGTTGCTTCTGAAAGCAGAAAGTCAGTGCAGGGTTGTAGTACTGATGGGCTCAACCTCTGATCTTGGTCACTGTGAAAAAATCAAGGTGGCCTGTGGAAATTTTGGCATTCCATGTGAACTTCGAGTAACATCTGCCCATAAAGGACCAGATGAAACTTTGAGGATTAAAGCTGAATATGAAGGTAAACTTCAGATAACTAGAGCATTTCAGGTACTTCTGATTTTGCAAAAAAAATTCTATATTTTAGACTAATAATGCTGAAGAAGCTTTGCCACATTTCCAAAGCAAGAATATGTGATATGCTAGGTTTTCATGATACCTCTAAACAGCTTAAGGTACTTTAAGAGCTTACAAAAGAAAGGAATAGGGAGAAAGAATTGAAAATGCAAACATGGAAGGATAGCAAAGACTAGAGTTATGAGAACCTCTGGTATCTTTACCTAATAAGAAGCGCCTCAAGCATTGGTTCTAATATGGTGCAATAGAAAATAACCCCAAAACGGTTACAGGATCCTGAGGTTGAAACAGCAGATCTTCTTGGCTGTATTTAATGGCCAGCCTTTCCTGGGAGGCAGTTAAACATGAAATTAAGGAGTAGTTTCATAATATAGTACATAATAGAAATGATGGGATAGCATTGATCTAAAGTAACGGAGCCCTGGGTTCACAACCAAATATTTCTCAATTGGAAAAAAAGTTGATTGAGTATTCCCTCTAAAGGCAATTTCTCCAGGAGTGTAGTTATGAAATTTTGCAGGGTAGGAGATGGGGGAAGGATCTCAGGCCCCTTTAATAAGCTAATGAAAGCTAGAACTCTGAAAAAATTCAAATATGTAAAGTTTTGGATTCTAGGTTAGGAATCTCAGCTTTAGAAAACAAAGGGATAATTTACAAATTTATCACAGAATAAAATCTTAAGAGAGAAGTTAAAAAATGTATTGAGAGGTCTTTAAAAATCTGGGTACTATATTATTAAATTTGTCATCAATTCTTGTTTCGAGATGTGCCCTTAAACCTCTCATCTCTAATAACTACAGCAGAAAGACACCTGTTCAGTGTTTATCATTCCTCATTTCAGTGAGCCTAAACAGCAATAGAAGAGGCCTATGAGCCATTGCCTTACTAACATGCTGACACCCACTTTAAACTTGATCTAAAAGATGACCCAAGCTATTCTACCTGCTTTATTGCTTGACTCACAGTAAGTGGCAGTGAAGTGTGGCAGTGTCTTGTTTATGCTTTTTCCAGAGAAGACTACTCAAGGAACTAAGACATATAGGCTTTTTATTATTTTTAGCCTATCTTTAAATCTCTTTTAAATGTTTAACATAATTATAAATATAAAAATATAATTGTTAATTTCCCTAGGGGATGGCATTCCTACTGTATTTGTGGCAGTGGCGGGCAGAAGCAATGGCTTGGGACCAGTGATGTCAGGTAACACTGCATATCCAGTTATCAGCTGTCCTCCCCTCACAGCAGACTGGGGAGCTCAGGATGTGTGGTCTTCTCTTCGACTACCCAGTGGTAAGATACATTTTATTTTTTTAACTTATTTATTACAAAACTTTCAAACATATACAACAGCAGAGAAAATAGCATAATGAAGTCTCATATGTCCTTTACCCAGCTTCAGCAATTAAGAGCTTGTTGCATCTATAGCCCCCTCCTGTTAGGTTATTTTAAAGCAGATCTTAGACATTAGAGTATTTTATAGTTAAATATTTACATATACATCACTAAGTGATAAGGACTCTAGTTTTTATTATATTTTATTTTTTATTAGCATATTCATTATTACAAATCATGCTTATCTTTATGCCCCTTATCCAATCTCTCTCCCCCTCCCCCCTCTGATAACCACAGATTTCTTCTCTCCTTCTGATAGATTACCTGTTTCTCTGTTGATTTGTTGCCTAGATGATCTGTTTAGTGCTGAGAGAGGTGTGTTCAGGTCCCCACTATTATTGTATAGCAGATGCTTCTTCTGTTTCTCTGGAGTGCTTTGTGGAGAGAGAGGACCTCTTCTTTTTTTCCTTTTTTTTTTTGGTCTCTGCTGGTGACTCCTATGTTAGTGCAGTCGAGTGGCAAGCCATCTGCATGGTGGCTGGGACCACTGCTATAGTGACTAGCTGCTTTTGCGGAAACCGTGGCAATTGTGGCTGTGGTGAGCTACCTGCATGGAAATGGTGTTTCTGGTGTGCTCTTTACCTGGTTGCAGCTGGGTTCCGCTTCCCCCAGCTTCATGCCTCAGGACCCCAATGGGGCCCCAGGGTGGTGGCGGCACTGGTGGTTCTTTATGAACCCAAGTTAACCTGATGCAGGATACCCTATATAACAAAAGTTGAGGAAGAAAATCAAGGACTGTAGTTTTTAAATCGTAATTGTGATACTTTATTCATACCTAAGAAAAATTTTTAGTAATTTCTTAAAATCATCTAATTTCCAGTTGATGTTCAAGTTTATCCAACTGTCTCATCTGTTTTTTTCAATTGGTTGTTTCAAATCAGGATCCAGCACAGGCCGTATACTGCATTTTGTTCATATGTCTTTTCTCATCTATAACAATTCACCCTCCTTTTTTTCCTTTCACTTTTTCTGTAGAAGTTTCCACATTTTGGATTTGGCTGATTATATTCCTAGGTGATGGTAATCATGCTCTTCCCTCTCCCACATTTTCTATAAAGTGGTGGTGAGATCTGTAGTAAGATCAAGTTCAGATCTTTTTTCCCTCAAGAATACATCATTCATGGTATTGAGTTTTTTAAAGTGAGTGTGATTGATTATGTTGCTTCTGTAGAGAAAATAAAATTTTATTTCTAAAAATTGGGAGTCAAAATAAATAACAAATAACAAAGTCTTATCTAATGGCTTGATGGAGCTAGATCTCAGAATAACAATATTGTGGTTCATTCATCATAGTTCAAGATATGATCTGATCTTCTGTAAGTTCAGAGAGTTGCTACTGTTTCATTCAGAGTCGATTTGTTTGTTACTAAAACTGCAAACTTTTTTTGATATGTAGCAAGTACTTTAACGTACTTGAGCCCTCCAACTTGGTCTAGAATGGACTGGCTTCTCTCTAGGCCTACTGTACTGCTATTCTCTTAGGATCTCTCTTTACTGCCAGTTTTGAGATTTATTTTGCCTTACTCTAATCTTAGGTCTTTTGTTTCCTAGGTCCCATGTTTTCCCCTTTCTTGCTTTACTTATTTTGTTGGAGCACATTCTTTGTTACTTTCCTGAGGAAAGAGTACAAATGGTGAACTTTGAGACTTTGTATATCTAAAATGTTTTTATTGAAGCCCCACACTTATTCCTAATAAGTTTTATTCCTAATAGTTTAGGAATAAAATTCCAAGAATATTGGTGAAATGGAGCTTTTGTAGCTATAAGCCAGTTAGTCCTTGATTCTAATGACACTAGACATAATAGTGCCACCTCAAGAAACTCTGCCTGAACAGACATGTGGCCAGCAAGGACATCATTTTTCTTATCCTACTGTCTTTTAGATCTTATTACTATTGCATTTATTTATAACCTGAAATTTTCTTAAAATTATTTTTTGGATTGGATTATTTTTACTGCTTGAAAATGTTAAAATAATTTAAGTTCAGAAACAAAAAATTAGCTAGAAAATTATCAAAACAGTTAACATACCTTGAGTTTATCTAAGAACAGTTGCTTCTGCCCACTTAATTTGTCCCTTGTTTTATTTCTGTTGCCTTTCATCAGGGATTTAAAAGGATAATAGATGTGAAAAGGACTTTGAAAAATGTGTAAATTTCTTTGCCAAGTGGATTCAGTGAGAAGGGTGATAGACGATGTATATGAAATATCTGTTTATGGCAGATAAAAACTAATTTTCCTCTTATGATCACTTTACCAGTACAGCTGTAAAGAAACTCCTTTCACAGGTCTTACTTTAGACAAGGATAATACAGTAGATTTTTATTGTCTGTCTCTGAATATAAAATAGTTTGTGAAGTTGTATTGTCATTATTAATTGACAGCTCAAGTTTTCTGTCTTTTCCTTTCTGAACTAATAGGTCTCGGCTGTTCGACCATACTTTCTCCAGAAGGATCAGCTCAGTTTGCTGCTCAGATATTTGGATTAAACAACCATTTGGTATGGGCCAGACTGCGAGCAAGCATATTGAACACATGGATTTCCCTGAAGCAGGCTGACAAGAAAATCAGAGAATGTAATTTATAAGAAGGAACATTATTGCATTTTTTAAGAGGAAAACATTATTGCATTTTTAGGAGGAAAATTTCTAGCTTAGCTGCAAAAAAAAAAAAAAAAAAGAAAGAAACAAAGATGAAAAGTTGATTTTAAATCAGTCAGAGAAAATGAATAAAATTAGTGAATAAATGCTTCCTTAAGTTCATGGATTAGAAGAGTATCTGTTCATATTTATTAGTATTTCTTTTTTTTTTTTAAGACTAGTCGAGTTAATATTTCTTTATAGGTAGTGAGATCACTACTATAACATTTAAAAAAATCTCTCACCCATTATATGGTCATTGTTAGGTGGGTAATGTAATCAGATATATTTCATAAATGCTAGAGTACTAGACCTTCTATGTCTTAACCCGTAAGTTTTAGAAAGTTAAAATGATTGTATCTTAAAAAGGTGGGAAGTGCAATACAGTCTTTCACTTTATGGTCTTTACAAAATTCTAAGGGCATGGTTTTTTATTTGTAGTTAGTATCCCAGAAGATGATGTGAGTTTACATGTATCTCTAGCTATAAATATGTTTTATTTGATTTGGTTTTTTAAGAAAAATTGAGATTGGTGCCAGGGGCAGGAGAGACACATGAAATGAGATGAAGGGGCACTGTGGAAGCCATGGAAAAGAGACTTCTGACACCTCTGATGCTTGCCTGGGAAATTTCCCATGGTAAAACGTAGAGTCACTTTTGCATCCCAAATGAAAGATTTAGTAAATCTTCCTTGGCTGTGTAACTTGGTATGGTGGGTGCCTCTGTGGATCATAAACTTCTTTTTAATTCTGATAAGACATATTTTAGCCACACCCAACAATCACCCGCTTACCATCATTTTTAGAAATTGGAATCTCCCAGATGATAACCATAATTAGTTTCTTTCTTGTGATATTATAAGTCTACAGTGGAACTAGAAAGATTCACTTCTATAGGAGCAGTTGTTACTGAGAGATCAAATATGTTTTTGAATCTTAATATAGCTAAGCCATGATTTGGTCTGAATTGATCCCATTGCAATGTTTTTCTTTGCTGTATTCGTCAAGTGCATATTAAGCACATCGAGTCCCCTTACTAACCTCTCTATTTTCTTCTTTTGATCTCTTTCTCTGCTGGCTCCTTCCTCTCTGTCTTAAGCTCTCCTTCAAAGGAGGATGTATTTCTCACATATACCATCACTAGCTTGCATTTTCTTCCACCTCCCAAAACCAATACCAATTTCTATGCCAGTTCATATAAGAACATGCAAAATCTAGGAAGGGTGAAGTCATAAAATAAAGAAAAGTTCTTTATATAAATTTAACATTATTTCACTACACTATTTCCTTTTTCTCTTTCTTTAAGCATCAATGAAATCATTATAGTTCATCTTCAATCCATAAGCCAGTATTTGGAAACCACTGTGTTATATTATACTGCCCTGAGAATGTTATAGATCTCTAAACTTTAGTCTGGTGTCCATGAACCTCTTAAACTTTTACATAAAATTTTACATATATGTTCATTTTTATGAGAAGGCAGCAATCATAGTTTTTATGAAAGGCATTTGTGTCCCCTAAAATGTTAAGAACCTCTGTTACAGATAAAATCTTGACAAGATCCTTGCTACTGGCTTACATTGTCTATACTTTCTCACCTCTCACCTGTTAACAAGCTGCCATCTCTTATCACACCTGATCTCTGTAGGGTATGATTTACCTAACCACTCCTTCCTTGGACTAAACACCAAGATATTTCACTTTAATCTTGGTCATTTCTCTTTTCTTTTTCCCTCAAGTATTGGTTGGTGTTCCCTACTTCGTCTCTCCCTTGTTTACTAATATAGATTGGATGATCTTATTAACTCCTTCAGCTAAAACTAGCCATACCAACTCCCAGGTCTGTGCTCTAGACTTGTATTTTCAACCATCTGTTTCTTTCTGTCTGTCCCAAGGGCACCCCCATAGAAACAAGAATGCTGTAAACTTAATTCACGTTCCACCAAGCCTATATCTCCCCACTACACTCACTGACCCGTCAGGAGCTTGATTTCATTCTTGTTTTTCTCTGACCATTTACATCTAACTCATCACCAGGTTATGTCAGTTTTAATTTCTCTTTAACCCTTGAGTTAACCCTGCCTTCTCATTTTCTCTCTACAGAGCCTCAAATGAGTGTCAGATTCAACATTAGCCTTACCTAGAAAGTCTTCATTCTCAACTCAGCCTTTTTCAAGTTGATTGCCCAAGGCATTCTAACATAAACTCCTATCTCTTTTGCAATATAGATCCCTTTGAAAATATGAATGCTGTTGGACCCTCTCCCTAGAAAATTGCACACTCAAAATTTACTAAGATTCCATTGGTTCTTGAATTCCCTTGAAGTCTATCCATGATGTGTAGGTTAAGAATTGCTGATGATGGAAAGCGTGGTGCTGATAACACAAGATCAAGCATTCAGATCCCTGTAC
The DNA here is from genome assembly GCF_000696425.1 of Galeopterus variegatus. Classification (NCBI taxonomy): domain Eukaryota; kingdom Metazoa; phylum Chordata; class Mammalia; order Dermoptera; family Cynocephalidae; genus Galeopterus; species Galeopterus variegatus. The sequence continues at coordinate 54,278 of NW_007732336.1, read as the reverse complement.
CAGCCAGCTACCAAGAAAAAAAAAAAAAAAAAACCAATGGGCCGGCCCGGCGGCGCACTGCTACAGTGCGCCGCTTGGGAAGCGCAGCAGCGCTCCCGCCGAGGGTTCGGATCCCACATACAGACCGGCCGCTCACTGGCTGAGCGAGGTGCGGGAGCAACACCAAGGGTTGAGGTCCCGTTGCCGGTCCCAGTCCGGTACGGGCGTGACACTGAGGGTTGTGATCCATTGCCGGTCACGAAGAAAGACAAAAAAAAAAAAACCAATGGGCCGGCCCGGCGGCGCACTGCTACAGTGCGCCGCTTGGGAAGCGCAGCAGCGCTCCCGCCGAGGGTTCGGATCCCACATACAGACCGGCCGCTCACTGGCTGAGCGAGGTGCGGGAGCAACACCAAGGGTTGAGGTCCCGTTGCCGGTCCCAGTCCGGTACGGGCGTGACACTGAGGGTTGTGATCCATTGCCGGTCACGAAGAAAGACAAAAAAAAAAAAACCAAAAAATTCTGATGGGAGCTGGCTGGTTAGCTCAGTTGGTAAGAGTGTGGTGCTGACAACAACCAAAATCAAGGGTTTGGATCCCAGTACCATCTAGCCACCAAAAAAACAAAAAAAGGAAAGAATCACTGGTGTGACCTATCAAGGGAGCTGACTTTCATTATATTTGGATTGCCACACGTCTGTACCTTTAGTTCTTTGAAGAGCCTCGTTTTTATCACTAAAATCTATTTGTTAGAGCTTCATCTTCACTGTTTTTGTGAAACCTTCTGTAACCATGATGGCTACAAGTAATACTTTCTCTGTTGGACTGTAAGCTCCAGCATAAGAGAAGATATAATTTCACACATTATTTCTCTCACACTGTATTGTGCCTAGCTGTCTGCCAGAGATGGGAGAGCTGGAAAACTCATGTACTACTTAATTTTCTATCTTATGCTAGTTTGCAAGAACAAAAAGATTTATGAGAATTTAGCATCTTTAAACTTAGGCTTCATGGTCTCTGAATAATCACTGGCTGCTATTTCAGTTCTTTTACCCTTACCTAGCAAAGATTTCTTTGCAGTGCATGAAAAGACTTAGGCACTGATTTAGATGAGTGGATAAGGCTGACCATTATTAATGATCATTATCAATTTCACCATTAGTCTTTTATAGTGCATATATCCTCAGTAGTATAGTTCATCAGTGCTAGAGTAAATATTTGTATATCTACAATTTTGGTAAAAGTAACAAACTTACCTGTTTGCCGTCTTTGGGTGTTGGTACTTTCTATGGGCCTATAGGTGAATAGAAATGTTAAAAAGCCGGGCACAGTGGTGCATGCCTGTAATCCCAGCTGCTTGGGAGGCTGAGGCAGGAGGATTGCTTGAGCCCAGGAGTTCTGGTCTGTAGTGTGCTGTGCTCTTAAGTTCATCAGTGTGGTGACCTCCTGGTAGAGGGGCACCAGGTTGCCATAAGGAGGGGTGAAACAGCCCAGATCGGAAACAGCAGTTGAGTATTCCTGTGCTGATCAGCAATGGAATTGAGCCTGCAAAAAGCTACTGCACTTCAGCCTGGGCAATGTAGTGAGACCTTGTCTCTAAATAAATAAATAAATATTGAAAAAATTGTCCAAATAATACAGTTTATAAACTTTATATCATACAGAGAGACATACTTAGAATTGCTTTTGCTTTGGTGCTTTCTGAAATTTAAGCACTTCAACCAAATAAAAGATCAAGATAAGTTCCATTGTAAAGCTTTGTTCATTATCCATTTAGCAATACGTGTTTTATTCTAGGCCCTAGGAAAGAGCACAGAAGAGAGCCAAGGCTCCCACCCTCACAAAACTTGCATTTTAGTGGGAAGGACAAACTGTAAAAAGGTAAATAGGATAAATTCAGGGAAGGATAAGTGCATCTGAAGAATAAGGTGAGAGGACAGTGATGGATATAAGAGGAAGGTTTTTGAGAGCACAGCAGTGATGTAAAAGAGCAAGCCATGCACAGATATAGAGAAATAGCTTTCCAGACTAAGGAATGGGAAGTAAAACTGAGTTTAGCCTCTTTTGAGGAACTGGAAATATGATTATTGCTGGAGCTGTGTGGGCAAGGGTGAGAGCGGAAGATGATAATGTGAACAAAGGTTAGATCACTGAGGGCCTGTAGGCCACAATGAAGTGTGACAGGAAAAACAATTGAAAAATTTGAGCAGGGGCATGACTTAACATGTATAAAAGTTTTCTCTGGCTATTGTATGGACAAGAGGAGAAGCAAAGAGATAGGTTAAAAGACTGTTGTAGTCCAGGTGAGGGATGATGTGGCCTTCAAGTTAACATTTTTTGTGCCTCAATGTCATCATTTGTAAAATGGGACTAATGCCACCTGCTTCATACGGTCGTTATGAGAGCTAAATGAGTCAGTCAGTACATGTTAAGCATATCCTGGCACATGAACATGTTATGTAATATCCATTTAGCAGACTGGACAGAGGATGAGTGGAATTAATTCACCATGAAAATTACCTTGAATTCAATATTTGCATTAGTTGATTTAATTTTTTAAAATATGAAAAAAGGGCAGAGTCAGCATAATGTGATTTTTTTTTTTTTTAAATTTTTTTTTAAAGATGACCGGTAAGGGGATCTTAACCCTTGACTTGGTGTTGTCAGCACCACACTCTCCCAAGTGAGCTAACCGGCTATCCCTATGTAGGGATCCGAACCCATGGCCTTGGTGTTATCAGCACCACACTCTGCCAAGTGAGCCATGGGCTGGCCCTGCATAATGTGATTTAAATAAACCACAGTGTACCATGGAGCATACAGTCTCTGCCTGCCATTTTCAGCCCAGGTCCTTAGAAAATCATTAAAAATGCTTACTTTTAATCGTGTTTTTGCATTCAACTTCTCACAATCCCAAATACTTGGGTGTTAATCTCACATTGTGGTACAATGAAAATAGCAGTGGGATGAAAATCAAAATATTTCCTTGAGCACCTCACTCTTGAGCTTCAGTTCTCATTTGTAAAGTGGGGCTAAATAATTTCTTCTTCATGCCTCATAGACTTGACAAAATGACAAGATAACATAAGATACTGTACGTGGAAGCATCCCAGAAATCATAAATAGTTAAATCCAGTAATGTAAAAGTAAATCTTTGATTACCTATGTGATGGCTAACTAGGTCAACTTGTCTGGGCTAAGGGATGCCCATATAACTTGTAAAACATTATTTCTGGGTGTATTTGTGAGGGTGTTTCTGGAAGAGATTAGCATTTGTATCAGACTGAGTAAAGATTGTCCTCACTAATGTGGGTGGGTATCACCCAATCCATTGAGGGTCTGACTAGAAGAAAAAAGAAATTAAAAAAAAAAAAAAAAAAAAGGTTGAATTTGCTCTGTACTTGAGCTGGGACCTCCATCCTCTGCCCTTAGACATCAGTGCCCCTGTCTCCTGTCTCCTGTCTCGTCTTTGAACTGGGACTTCCATCATCCATTATCTCCCCTGGTTCTCAGGCCTTCAGGTCTAGACTGGAACTACACCACTGGCTTTCTTGAGCCTCCAGCTTGTAGAAAGAAGTTAGATCATGGGACTTCTCAGCCTCCATAATCACTGAGCCAATACGTCATAATAAATATATACAGTCATGCACTGCATGATATTTCAATCAACAGACCACGTACATGATGGTGGTAAGACCCAATAGGCTATATATAGCCTAGGTGTGTAGTGCCAAGGACACTCTAGTATGTTTGCACAATGACAAAATGGCTGAGCAATACATTTCTCAGAACGTATCCTTGTTAAGTGACACATGACTATATCCTATGGGTTCTGTTTGTCCAGAGAACCCTGACTCATAAAATGTACTATATATGTACAAGATACTGGGAATTCAATGATGAGCAAGATTCAACTGCCTTCAGTAAGTTTTGGAGTGTTTCAGGGGCACACAATTTAAAAACACTATTAAGAATTCATATGGAATAAGGATAGGATATTGTCTAATCTCTAAAGAAAAAGTGTACATTGTGAATGAATGTGACACCAGATATATGCTTTAAAAGATCACTCTTTTTTCCCATCATGTGAGGACACAGAAGGTGCCATCTATGAATTGTAGAGCAGGTCCTCCCCAGACACTGAATCTATTGGTGACTTGGTCTTGGAATTCCCAGCCTCCAAATGTGAGAAATAAGTCTCTGTTGTTTATGGGGAAAAAAGAAAAATATCACTCTAGTCTGGAAGACTCCTGTTTCAAAAATGGCAGATTAAATTCATATATATCCTGTTTGCTACAAACTCCATTAAAATGACAGAAGAAATAGAAGCATAGGAATCCATAGCACAGTGAGGTTCATTCAACTCATTCTTTTATCCTTTACTACATAACTAATACGGCCGTGCTTTTTTAACACTCTGGGTCATGCTCAGTTGTTCTCTGTTGAAAATGCAGACTGTGTATGTTAGATTTGGAATGTTAATTACCAAGACAAGGTTTAGCTGTTCAGAGCAGTAGTCACATACAAGGCTATATAAATAATTTGCAACAACCTATTGCCGGGTTAATGTGAATAGTGGTGATTGTGCCCACAGTGCACTTTTGGTCATTTCAGACATTGAGGAAAATAGTTACTAATTAGAATTATTTGATTCTTGAACTTGTTTGAATTAACTTTGGCCTTTGGCTAGGCTTCCAGCCTAGCAGCGTAGTAAGTATTTTGCAGGAATTTAGTAGCAGCGTAGTAAGTATTTTGTAGGAATTCTTTAATAAGCAAAGGCTGTCAATTTGTTCACCAATGTGTTTTCGTAATTGGTAGAAATTCTTTTAAATTTCTTAGACTGAGAATTGGACACCTGTAGTTGCCCAGGAGCCAGGCAACTATAATCCAGGTCATTTTGACACTGAGCAGCTGTTAGCTTTGGAAGTTGGCCACCTGAGTCTTTCGTTGTACTACTTTTTGGTTATCTTAGGTGAAAGGGAAATTTTGAATGATTTTTAGAAATATTACCAGCAAGATAAATGGTTTTTGTATTATACTTTATAGTTTATAAAATTGAATATTATTATTTCATGTTCTTGATAACTTTGTAAAATAGGTTACACTTTTGTATTCACTTTGTAGATAATAAAACTAAGATTTGGATGTTAAGTGATTTGCCCAAGACCTCAAGGCAATTAATGGCAAGCTTGCACTAAGCCTAAGTCATTTGCTTCTAAATTCTACATAAATTTTTTTCTTTCCCTGTGAAGTGATGAAATATGTGGGATGTAGCATGCAACCCAAGATTAAAAAGCTGTAGAAACAGCTTCTTTCTTTCTTTCTTTATTTCACTGCACTTTTTTGGTACCTGCATCTTGAGAATCTTTATCTCATGGAAAAATCAAAACCATAACTCTCCTTATTGTCACTTCTTAAGTTAAAAGTGAAGATCAGACCACCAACGACAAGGCGTGCCTCTCTCCCTTTCAAATGACTCCTTACAATTTCTAGTTGATGTTCTTTTATTTACTACCTCAGAAACATTTTATTTATTTCCCATAGACGGTCGTCCAGTCCACCCTCGTGGGACCAGGACACTGTCTCGACCGCCAGAGCGGTCGCCGGAAACGCACACTGCTTTGAGCCGAAACTGTTTAGTGAACCCCTTCTCAACCCCCTCCCGGAGTCCGGCGCCTCTTTCTTCCAGACGGGCTTCAGGAAAGGTGTATCGACTCTATCCACGCAAATTTCTTGCCACCAGATGTAAGATTACGGTCTCTGACGCTGTCTCAGGTACAAAAACGCCGCGACCCCGAGACACCTAGCAACCACCGGCTTCCTCCCCCGCTTGGCCGCTTCGAAGATCCTCTTCCGGGGCAGAGGTCGCCCCTCTCCTTCCCTCGTCTCCTCCAAGATGGCGAGCGGCGGCAGTGGGGGGGTATCGGTGCCTACGCTGTGGAGTGAAGTGAACCGTTATGGCCAGAACGGCGACTTCACGCGCGCTCTCAAGACCGTCAACAAGAGTAAGTGTCAGGGCGGGCGCCAGGGCGGGCCCGGGCGGGCGGGATGATGCGGCCTGTTTCCGGCGCGCGCGACCACCTCCGGGTAGACGCGGGGAGGAGGAGACCACCCGCTTACACGGACTGTGGGCCGAACGCCGGGCGGGCGCGGGTCGCGGTCCCTCCGCTCCACCACACCAGCTGGCTGTAAGCAGTCCAGGGGTCCCGGATTGCCTGCAGCCACGTGTACTTCCCTCTACACCCCGTGGGAAGCGAGGGAGGGATTTAAAGAGACCGTAGTTCCCGGAGTCTTACAAACTGCTTTTTTTCTTGACTCCGTCTGTGCTGCCTTATTTAGCAAATATTCCAAATTGCCTCCTTTTTTTATTCCTCTTGAGCGCAGTGAACAAGACGGTATTGCTGAAGGAGCTTGCTCTCTCGGGCCGCGGCGGGGGGAGGAACCTGCCTGGGACACGTAATGTAGAAGCTGGTCCCGACAAGGTGGAAGCTGTACGGATTCGACGGGGAGAGGGGAAGGGCTGGATCTGGCTGTCGGGCCTGTCATTCCCACAGAATCTCCCCGAAGTCGTTAAGCCAGGAAATGTGTGTGTGTGAAAGGACAAACATTTTAAATAATGCCGGAAGAAAAGTTTGGCCTTTTTTTTTTTTGGCCAATTTGATCATTGTGTGAGGTTCATTCAACTCATTCTTTTATCCTTTACTACATAACTAATACGGCCGTGCTTTTTTAACACTCTGGGTCATGCTCAGTTGTTCTCTGTTGAAAATGCAGACTGTGTATGTTAGATTTGGAATGTTAATTACCAAGACAAGGTTTAGCTGTTCAGAGCAGTAGTCACATACAAGGCTATATAAATAATTTGCAACAACCTATTGCCGGGTTAATGTGAATAGTGGTGATTGTGCCCACAGTGCACTTTTGGTCATTTCAGACATTGAGGAAAATAGTTACTAATTAGAATTATTTGATTCTTGAACTTGTTTGAATTAACTTTGGCCTTTGGCTAGGCTTCCAGCCTAGCAGCGTAGTAAGTATTTTGCAGGAATTTAGTAGCAGCGTAGTAAGTATTTTGTAGGAATTCTTTAATAAGCAAAGGCTGTCAATTTGTTCACCAATGTGTTTTCGTAATTGGTA
>NW_007732336.1:23914-46825 GCF_000696425.1 Galeopterus variegatus | reverse complement strand
TTCTTTCTTTCTTTCTTTATTTCACTGCACTTTTTTGGTACCTGCATCTTGAGAATCTTTATCTCATGGAAAAATCAAATCCATAACTCTCCTTATTGTCACTTCTTAAGTTAAAAGTGAAGATCAGTCATTTTCTTACTGTTTTGGCTAATAATTTCTACTGCAATAAAATTGCAAATGTAGTTTCCTGAGGAAGGGAGTGGGAAAATTTAGAAAAAAATGTGAAAAGGGAATGGATTTAAAAATGACTTTCCTAAAATTATTGTCTAGTACTGCAGATCAACAAGGATGATGTAACTGCCCTGCACTGTAAAGTGGTATGCCTTATACAGAATGGAAGTTTCAAGGAAGCCTTGAATGTCATCAATACTCACGCCAAAGTGTTAGCCAAGTAAGTGATTCAGTTAGTTGTTTATGCAATTATTAAAAAAACGTTTACCATAGCTATAACTTCTTCCATGGTTTCTTCCCCACTATTCACTGATTTTTGTGCTTTTTTTTTTTTTTTCTTCTTTTATTCTTTTGCTTGCCAGTAGTGTTTCTGAAACTGGAAGGAGCAACAATAACTTTTGCTCTTTTCTGCCTTAGGGAGCCTTTTTTTTTTCACTCCTGTCTTCCCTTTGAACTACTAAGAAGAGGTAAACCATAGAGGGATGTATGGCATAAATATTACAAGAATCCTTGGAAGATATAGGGAAGAGGACTCAGCAGAAGTTTGATTAAAAAACAAAAAACCCTATTCTTCCTACTTTCCTGAGGGAAATGAGGGCAGGGAAGGGTAGCTTCTGAGGTTGCCAAAGCTCCTGCTGTATTGGACCTGTCAGCTGCTCCTTTGTACAGTCAGAAATGCTGCTGGCTGCACAGGGAGGGAGGAGCAGGGGAGAAGAACAGATGGGCAGGTTCCTCCTGCATTCCAGTTCCCTGTTCACGGAAACTGAGGCCTCTGGCCTGGCAGAAAGCCCCAGGGTGAGGGGAATGGGCAGTTGTGGCTGAAGGCTTAAAGTTCGAACTTTCTCTGAAGCTCCTTCCCTCTTGCTTTTGTTCCTGCCTCCCTAAGCAAGCCTGCCCCCTCAGCCTTCCAAGAGTTGCACCCAGTGACCCCTTCCCTTAAAGTGACTCCTGATGAAGCACAACTTCCCACAGGGCTCCTAGCCCTCAGAGGTGGCCATATTTGGGCAGTTCCCAGTCCTGTGGGCTTGGCGATCCGGGGAGCAGATTTTGGGTTTGGAACTTCCTGGGGAATGGGTCCTAGGCTTGGATCTTTCCCTACGGGGCCCTCTTACCCCTTCCTCTATCCTCCTTCCCTCCCACATTGCTGGAAATATTTCAATGAAATGGAAAAGAAGAAAAAAGAAAGCACAGGGGCTGGCTGGTTAGCTCAGTTGGTTGGAGTGCAGTGTGATAACCCCAAGATCAGGAGTTCAGATCCCAGTATTGGCCAGCTGCATAAAGAGAAGGAAAAAGGAAAAAAAAAAAAGCACAGAGAGCAGAATATGTAGGGTAGGGATATATAAGTATATAAAATATAAGCATAAGTTGATAGAGGTCTGAAGGTACGGCAGTCTTAGCCTGACTTTTGTGTTTAACTCCACTGAGAGAAGTATTTAGGTGAGTGTGATTTTAGGCCAAGATCTTTCAATGTCAGAGTTCTTTAACAGTCTTTAGAATACATGGGTACTTCAAAAAGTTCATGGAAAGATAGAATTAAAAGATAATACAACTATTTCCATGAACCTCTAGAAGTACCCTTATATATATACCAGGTTTTTAAAATTGTTGTTAGTCTTTTTCATTTATTATTCCACAAAATGTGAACTTATATTCTGAATTGTTACTGTGATTTGATTTTTCTTTACAGTTATCCCAAATCCCAAAAGAATTGTGTATCAAAATTAAGTTTGCAGCATATTGATTCTTTAATTGTATACTGGTTTATAAGGTGTAGAACAGTATATAGTATACTTCCTTTTGTAAGAGAAGGAAGATATGAGAATTTGTATGTGTATTTACGTGTATTCGCAAAAACAAACACTAGAAAGAGAAATAATAAAAATAGTCACTTGTAGAGAATGAGTAGGAATGGTTAGGTTTGGATAGCAGTGGGAATAAACCCTCTTAGCATATATCTTTTTGTCTTTATATTTGAGCCATATAAATTCATTACAGATTGAAAACTAATTTTAAAACTTTATTCAAAATAGAAGGTAAATAAAGGGAATACTGCTTTCTATTATTAAGCATGTTTATGCTAAAATTCAGTATTTTGAATTTTGGTCATTTTGTGAGGTGGGGAAATTCTTAAAAATTTTTCATTAGGTAAGTGAGTAAAGGAAATTGCCATTTGCTTTGATAAATATTTTTCCTCATGGATTATGATTGAAACTTCAAAATGAGTTTCAAGTATCACATTAACATAGATGATTTTTTAAAATTTAATTTAATTTAATTTTACTTCTAACAGATGAATTTTTAAGTCTGTGTATGTAAGTAGTGCTTTTATAATTGTGTGTTTACCAGTTGTTTAATTGCTAGTATTTTGTTCTTTTAAGATTTTTAGTTATTTTTTCTTTGCTAATCATTTACAACTTAAAGAATAACTTAAAGGCAGCATTATATGGCTTATTATTTTATCAATGGACTTAAGAAACTTCTAAAATAATCCACTTAAAACAGTGCTCAGGTTGTCTTTGTATCTAGCCAGTTGTTATTTAGCTGATTCATGATTTCCTTCTTAAATGTTTGTTTCAACAGGGCAACAATTCTAATAAGAATATCCGTGAAAACAAGAGAGGCTAGGGAATCGGATATGATATTTTTTGCCACTTACAAGCTATCTGACTTTTGGACAAGTCATTAACCTTTGTCAGTTTCCTCATCTGTTGTGATGGAGATTAAATAAATTAATACATATCAAGTGCTTAGAGAAGTATCTGGCATATAGTGGGTGCTCTGTATTGTTAAATTATAATCAGATATTGATTTTTTCCTTCTTCAGTAACTCACTCTCCTTCGAGAAGGCATATTGTGAGTACAGGTTGAACAGAATTGAGAACGCCTTGAAGACAATAGAAAGTGCCAACCAGCAGACAGACAAACTAAAGGAGCTTTATGGACAAGTGGTAATTACTGCTCTATCTATCTATCTATCTATCTATCTATCTATCTATCTATCTAATCTAATCTATTTTTTTTTTTAAAGATGGCTGGTAAGGAGATCTTAACCCTTGGCTTGGTGTTGTCAGCACCACGCTCACTCAGTGAGCTAACCAGCCATCCCTATATGGGATCCGAACCCGTGGCCTTGGCGTTATCAGAACCGCACTCACCCGAGTGAGCCATGGGCTAGCCTGTAATTACTGCTTTAAAATACCTGTTGACAGTCATCCTGAGTGAGCATGACTCTACCTCTAGCCAGGAGCAGGGATGAGGAAACCCAGCCTATCCTGATGCTCCACAAAACTGGCCACCAAACCAGTTCTTGAGGTTTGAACGTATTCCCTCTTCTTGATCTTCATACAGTTGCATATATAGTATTCTATGAACAAATAACTTCCTCAAGGTAATTAGAAAATTAAAGAAAATCAACCAAACCAGTTCTTGAGGTTTGAACGTATTCCCTCTTCTTGATCTTCATACAGTTGCATATGTAGTATTCTATGAACAAATAACTTCCTCAAGGTAATTAGAAAATTAAAGAAAATCGAAGAACTATTCTATGAAATTTGGACTTTTTAGTTGGACAGATGAAAGCCAGTGACTTTATATACTCACACAGATTGGAATAGTGTTTCTTTCTTTTAACTGGTATTTTATTCTAAGTTTAACATAAAGAAAAACATGCTAGATAAGAATTTGAATGACTTCAGCTAGTCTATGAAATTGTGAAAATATTTTATTCTAAAAGGATTTTGAGACATAAAAGTAAGCCTGATGTAAAATAGGGCTGTTGATGAGAGCACAGAAGTGTGTATGTTAAGCTAGCAAACCCCTCTTAAGGATTTTTAAAATGTCAATTTAGGGCAGATAACGTTATATGAATGTATTGTCCCCATGAGGTAGTATAGGTTAACAGTACAAATGGGTTGAAAAGATTTGGGCAAATTCATGGATAGTGAGTCTTATAAAAGAACTTTTAATGTAAACTGGATAAATTTAGGGTAAATTCTAGCACTTTGAATTGTTGAAGGGCACCAATCTCTGTCATACATAGTGGTCGAGTTGACCCAGAGTGGCAGTTGTTATTGTCCTTTGAGAACAAATTGAATGAAATAAGCAGGGATTGTATTGTGTGTACTTGAGACTACCTGTACGATAGCTGGTTTCCAAGAAATAGAAAATGAAGATTATATATAGTGAACTCCTAGGAAACATAAGTCTTTTTGTTAACATTTAATTTTGTTTCTCTTTCCTGGGGTTTATTAATCATTTTGTGCTGTGGAAAATTTTTTTTATTGTAATTTGGGTTTAGCTTACAGGGTTGGTTTCTATAGAAAAGTTTCCTTTCCTAACCCAGTTAGGCATTTAATTAACTTCAAGAAGGAAGGTCAAGAAAATGACTTTTTAAAACTGAGTCATGCCTATAAATCTGCAATATAGTAAAGATTCATTGCAGGTAACTTTTTGAAAGTATTACTAGCACACAGAACTAATTAGAAATTATAAAAAATAAGAAGTTTTTTGCCCAGGTTATGCTGAATTAGGTTTCCTACTTAGTGGTTCCAAAAAGGGTTTGTGTGGCATTAGAGACATAACATTGCATTTGTCTTCTCTGATTTTTTATTTGCTTTTTGTCTTTCAGTTATACCGTTTGGAACGCTATGATGAATGCTTAGCTGTGTATAGAGATCTTGTCCGAAACTCCCAAGATGATTATGATGAGGAGAGGAAAACAAACCTTTCAGCGGTTATTGCAGCTCAAAGCAATTGGGAAAAAGTGGTCCCAGTGAGTATCCTTCTACAACCCTGAAATAATATTTGTGTCTAATGCTTTGTTTCTTTTTTTGTGGCTGGCCAGTACAGGGATCCAAACTCGTGTCTGATATTTGACTGGTATTTTGCTCCATTGACAGGAGAACTTGGGCCTCCAGGAAGGCACACATGAACTGTGTTACAACACTGCATGTGCATTGATAGGACAAGGCCAGCTGACCCAGGCAATGAAAATCCTACAAAAAGCAGAAGGTTGGAAGTTTGTTAAAATTATCTTTACATATAATGTCCATAGAACTTTACAGAATATCTCCAAAAATTGCATTTGACTTTTGTGAAATTATTAAGTAGAAGTTATTGATGCAGTGGAAATTTCTCAAAGTTCATCTAGCCTTTCTCTTTTTGACTATATCTCATCTGTATTTCTGTCAAATCCCTAAGCCAGCCCTCTTGTCCATTTTCAACCATACCAGACCTTAAAGTTTGAATTTTGAGGAGTGGGTTTTTTTTTTTTTTTTGTCCGTTTTGAGACCAGCCGCACCGTGCTCAGCCAGTGAGCACTGTGAGCGAACCGGTCATCCCTATATAGGATCCGAACCCGTGGCGGGAGCGCCGCTGCGCTCCCAGCGCCGCACTCTCCCGAGTGCACCACGGGCTCGGCCCGAGGAGTGGGTTTTTGAACAAGTTACTGCGAATGTTAAATCTAAATTAAGTGAGTTAATGTCAAGTATTTACAATAGTATGTGGCAAATAATATAAGCATTCAGTAAATACTAGTTATTGTTGTTAAACAGGTATTCAAATAAGTAGTAATATGGTGTGCCTTTGTGTGGGTGCATGCACACACATACACTACATTTATATATTGATAGCATCATTCAAGTACATTTTAACTCTATATAGTATGTTAGTATATATAACACATGCTTTGAAGCTTATAATTAAGAAAAAAAAATAGTTTATTAGAGAACTTATATCTGGTCTCAGCTCCTGAAATACTGAGACTTTTCTACATGCATTTTCCCTGGAATCTATAAAATTGATATAGTAGGGACTACGGTGAATAGTGGGGAGGAAAGAAAGGTAAAACAGGGTCTCTTTTACTGTTAAATGTTGAAGGTTAAAATAAGAGCAAGGGTTAGGACATTATAAGAAGAAAAATATGTTTAAGAATTACAGTTACTTGATCATACCCAATATTGACAGTGGTATGGGAGAAGGGCATTTTCATACATTGAAGGTTTGAGTGTAAAAGTAGTACAGGCTTTACAGTGGACGGTTTAGTGATGTGTGGCAAATTAAAAAATTTGCATACCCTTTCATCCAAGAATTCTATGTCTAGAAATTTAAAGAAATAATTAGATAAATTAATGTACGTATCTATGAATGTTAATAGAAGGGATTTTCATAGGAACAAAAATTTAGAAATAGCATGAGTTCTGTGCAGTTGGCTGTTTTACTTTAATCACAAAGTAGATTACAATGTAGTCATTAAAGTCAATATCATAAAAATAATGTAGATATATATTTATTGTAACATAAAGATGTTCACAGTATATTAAATGGGGGAAGGAAGGTTTCAAAATAGTATGTAGAATATCCCACTTTATTTTAAAATGCAGCTGTGCATTTACATAAAAAAATAACTGAAATGCTAGCAGTGTTTATCTCTGGGTGGTAGGATTATTGTCTTTATTTTTAAACTTGTCCATAATTGATTTGTGCAGTCAACATTTATTACATTTATATATATTTTAAATGCCCTTTAAAGATTTTGTAAGCATAGAGACTGTAAATGAGAGAAAAGTACCAAAGTGCTAGAATAATCAGGGACTGATAATAGTTATGAAGTATATTTGATGCTAAGGTAAATTTTAAATTTGCCTGTTATTAAGATTATCTTAAAATCTTCTTCCTAGGAATTTAGTTCTTGCTTTTTGGAATGAGGAAAAGAATGGGGGTTACCCAGCAACACTAATTTTAGAACAATTTTTCTTTTATAGATCTTTGCCGCCATTCATTGTCAGAAGACTCTGTAAGTATTCCACTGTTGTTAAACCCAAATTTTACACTTCTGACACATATAAATTAGTGGGAGGCCTTATAGTAGTACTTATTGAATTTTTAGTAGATGGTGATTCATTAAATAGTAATCACACTAGAACATGCTTGATCAATTATTTGATGATGTTTGTTAGGATGAGAAATCATTATATAAAAATTTTTACATACCTTAAGCATTTTATTTTAAATTCATATAAATTCATTCTCCTATTTTAGGATGTAGGGCTAATGTCTTTTATTACGGGTCTGCTCATAGGAATTCTATGCATATTTTTTACATAATTCAACATTCCTGATATCTCCTTTTGTTGTTTTTTCTAAATGCGACATTATCTTAAAGATGGTTGGGAAGCAGTTCTGTTACAGAGTTCTTATAAATGTTACTTTTTTTTTTTTTTTTAACCAATCTCACTTTTTTTGGCTCATAACTAATTAGACAGTAATTTTCCATAGGAACTTTCCTATATCAAATCTTGCTGAGCATTCAACATGGTTTATGTTGAAATAAGTCTCTTTTCACATTCATGTTATGTTCTTACTATAATATTTAAGTTTTAACATTTCCTTATCAAACACAACTGTCATAAGAGGTCATAAAATACATCTGGCTAGTGGTCAACATACACTCACCAGGAAAGAGCAGGACTGCTGGGTTGGTAGAAGAAAGTAGCCTCCTAGCCTTGAGCATTCATTGTACATGAAAATCAGTCGACCTTTCCAGAAGGAATGGAGAATATAGATTAATCTGGAGCATCTGTTAAGAGAGCTACTACTTAACAGATTAGTTCAATTACAGAATTACTTTAATTACATAGTTAGTTCCAGCTTTTGAATTTCTTTGTACAGTGTTAGAACTTTGTAGTCTTTGGATTAGAGTTATGGTAAAATTGAGAGAGAAGCATTTTAAAAATGTGTTCTTATGAGAAAATATATTCCCAGAATTTAGGGGTATCACTGTAAAAACTTAAGGTTTTTTTGGTTTTTGGTTTTTGCTTTTGGCAGCTGGCCAATAGGGAGATCTGAACCTTTGCTCTTGGTGTTCTCGGCACCATGATCTCCCAAGTGAGCTAACCAGCCAGCCCTGCCTGCCGGGTTTTAACATTATTTTTTTTCATCCTTGGGGTTTTGAGGATAATAATGATCAATAAATGGTATTCCTGAGTTTGTTATCATGTTTTTCTGGGATCTTTTTGCCATTTTCACTTAAACTTCTCTCTTTTGGTGGCAGTTCCTAAATTTCAAAGAACTGACTCTAAGGAATTATTTCTGAAGTTATATGTCTTCTTTAGGATTGTATGTCTTTTGAATGTTTGGATCACTTGGTAAATATGTGGATCAATTTGGCAAATTTACAGGAAAAAAAATGTTTCTTCTGCTTAGGATGGGACTGAGGAAGACCCACAGGCAGAATTGGCCATCATTCATGGTCAGATGGCCTATATTCTGCAGCTTCAGGGTTGTACAGAGGAGGCTTTGCAACTTTACAATCAGATAATTAAACTAAAGTAAGTGAGTTATTAAAATAAGGGGTCTTTCACAGGGGATGAAGTTTCTTTTTAAAGGTTTGTTCGGTTTTGACTGTTGCTTGTTGTTCACAGGCCGACAGATGTGGGATTATTAGCTGTAATTGCAAATAACATCATTACCATTAACAAGGTATGGACTATTCAGGCTTTCCTACACATATATTTTACACTGAAAGCTGATTACCCTAGCTTTGATCTAGAAAAAGTGGTCTTTTTTCCATGACAGAAAAAGTCCAGTTGTAGCAAAATCAGAAGGGAGGGTATAATATAGCTCTCATAATGATGACTCTGCAAAGTATATTCAAGTAATATAACTTTTCTGTAGTTGCAGTCCCTGGACTTTAAAATCTTCCCCTTCTCCCAGTTTAGATAATATAGAGAATGTCTATTAGAGATATAAATTGTTTGGACTTTTAATCTTTAAGTGTGTGCACATTTTATATGATTTCTTCATCTAAGTTTGAATGTGCAAGTTTTCTTTATATAATTTTTTTCTCTTGAGTTTTCTTTTTGGGGGTGAGGTAGGGTATGGGCATTTGCTCTCTCTCCTTCACTCCCCATCCCCTGCAAAATATTACTAGTATGTATATAGACAGTCCTAACTTTGAGTACTTAGTAGTCAAATTAACCACCATTTGGAACATTGTTTTAATGGAAAAATATCTCAAGTTCAGATTTGAAATCCAAGTCAATAGAAAATAAGAAAATTATCTAACATTTGATTTTTCTTTCATGTAACTTCTCAAGTGCCATCTTATTTCATCCTCACAATACATTTTAGGTAATAGTCCTTGTCTTCAATTTATAGGGAGTATAATCTGAGGTTGAAAGGAGTTAAGTAATTTAAGTGAAGTCATAGCCAGTAAGAAGTAGAACATGGATTCAGATTTGTCTCTGACTCCGAAACTTGCCCCTTTTCCTCCTTTGTGGTACCTCTCTCCTCCTATAGCTGAAATATAGAGGGTCCCCAGATGTGAAATAATGGCCATTAACGGGGGTTAGTAATTGTGGGATGTTGCAGGCCATTGGCATGGTTTAGGTTTCCAAACATTGGTGCTGGCATTTGAGTGTTGCAACAATATGTACCTGCCTATGTTTACGAATTTTGAAATGCTTGCCAGAACAAATTCTTTTTATCTGACATATATAATTAAGGGGAAGACAGCGTGTGAAATACTAAATATCTCAATCTGAATGTAATTTATACACAGAACTTTCTTCAGTCAATAGGTATTTATTTCTGACTTTTATTCAAAATAGTACTGGATGCAATAGATAATGCAAAAGAAATAGGAAAACGGCCTTAGTTATTACTGCATAGTTTAAAATCTCATTCAGATGTTGAAGAAAATAGTGTGTATTTAAATTTCTTGTCTGTATACTTTATAACTGCAGCATTTGGTGAAAGGAAAGATCTCTGGGTTGGCAAATTTGAGCTGACCCTTGGAGAAGGGATATGGTTTGAAGGTTAAGCAACAGCATAAGTAAATGTACGTATGAAGAAATATCTATGATTTGTGGGGGAAGTGAACATAGAAGAGAATACATACATGCTGGATAGTTAAAAAAAAAACAAAAAAACAGAATATTAGACTGAATGACAACAGGATGTGAGAGGCCTTGAAAATCAAGTTTTTGAATAATAAAGTGCCATGACAAAGTTTAAGAAAAGTCTGGCACTGGTACGCATAATGAATTGAAGTATTAAAATAGTGACACAGGAGAACCAACTAGAAAATACGGTTTCTTGGGGATTAATTTGTATGACAGGCAGTCTCTTGGCTGTACATTCAGATAGTTTCAAATTGATTTGGAGCTTCACACTCAGAAAAAGAATTTATTTTAGATTTCTTCTTTGCTTTATTTTAGGCTTTAAACTGGTAGAAGACCTGGTTTAAAAAGCACAGTACTTGCAAGAAAATATATCATTTTACAAAGCACTTATTTGCAAATAAATATATTGTTTTACCAAGGTAGAATATTGTGTGCATAGTAGACACTCAGATGTTCAGTTTGTCTTCCTCAGGATATAATGTAACTTAGTTGTCTTTCTTTCCTGAGAGGTATATGACTTTCTATAATTCTTAATAGGACTTTCTTTAGGCAGATAACAGTGTTTGCCCCACATAGAAATTTCAAGAAAGGGAACTTTTCTGCTTCTACTTAGGAAAGGAAAAACGGTAGATGTTACATGAGTGTTTTCTCATAAAAATGGGTTCAGAAGTGGTATAAATGTATTTCTGAAGTGTGTTTCATGATTTGCTTGCATAAGTGACTGTTTCAAAGAGGAATGAGTTACTGTCCTCATTTATCATCTGAATTCTAAAAGCCACAGCTTGTAGAAATTGTAAGGTTCGATATATCTGTAGTCCTAATACACTGTAAGATGTGTGCTATTATCCCTATTTTTTTGTCTTCAAAAAGCTCAAAACAAACAGTTAATAGTGGAAAGATAAAACAAAAATCTTATTCTGCTTCCCTTCAAAGCAGCTCTCTTCTTAAGCCTTTTTATATTTATTAGTAGGAAGCCTCCTTTTGGAAGGTTCTAAAAGGAATGAGGGACACACACACACACACACACGAATTGCAGAGATTTGGTTTACACACACACACACACACACTTGAATTGCAGAGATTTGGTTTACTTCTATGAACCAAGAACTAAGACAAATTTATATGCATTTTATTAGCTTAGGTACCCTAACCATGTAGATATACCAAAGCTCTCTTGTTGTATATATACAAAATAAGTAAATGACAGAGAAACATGTTCAAAGAGTTGAAGTTGGAGATTCTGTTAATGGTGGGCAATCTTTTCTTTGTCAGGACCAAAATGTCTTTGACTCCAAGAAAAAGGTGAAATTAACCAATGCAGAAGGAGTAGAATTTAAGCTTTCCAAGAAACAGCTGCAAGCTATAGAATTTAACAAAGCTTTACTTGCTATGTACACAAATCAGGTAGGTAATAGACCTCTGGTTCCCTGATTTAATCTTTTGTAATTTGGCATATGAAGCTTAATAGGCATATTAATTCAATCTTTATATTTTTTGTTTATATTTTTCCTTCTTCAGAATGTCATGTATCTCATATTTTGTTTAGTGAACAAGTAATTTGCCCAGTTCTCTTTGTAAGGGTCTGGAGTTGATGGCTTTTAAGAGGAAGAAAACAGAAGTCATACCTTTAAATGAGATGACTTTCTCATTACCTTCTTCCCCGCCCCCCCACAAAAGATGACCAGTAAGGGGATCTTAACCCTTGACTTGGTGTTGTCAGCACCATGCTCTCCCAAGTGAGCTAACCAGCCATCCCTATAAAGGGATCTGAACCCGTGGCCTTGGAGTTATCAACACCACCCTCTCCCAAGTGAGCCACGGGCCGGCCCCTCATTACCTTATTTCTAATCTCTGAATTAAAATAGGATCATCAAAGATGCCAGTCACGATTATAGATTTAAGATCCATCTTTTATTTTAGTTTTACATGGTCACATCAAGTTATAAATGTTAAGGAGGTCAATTCTAACTCTGATGTGCATTCTAATTAAATTCTGGTTTTATATTCTTCTAGAGCAGATTTTACCGGGAGAGTTAGAGGCAGTAATTTTATTATTTAGAACTGAGTCAAGTTATTCTTAATACTTTAGCAAGAAATACTTATGTGTTTTATTTTTTTGACGCAAATACTTATACTTGATGTGTTTTTTTGGTTTTTTAACAAAATTCTGGAATTTAGGTATCCAAATGAATGTTTAGAACTTGTCCTTTACTAAAGGCTTTTAGAACTCATAGCTTAAATTCAGTAAAGAGAAATCTTTTTCTTCTAGAAAAAAATTGAGAATTGATACTGTAAACTGATTCTCACACACTAGACAATTCTTCACTTACTATTTTGTTTCCACTGACTTCTCCATCCTCTTTTCTTTTTGGTTATTTAGTGTTTAATTTCATTAACCAGTTTATTTTTGTGTTGGGGGGGAAATGTCTCCTAGGCAGAACAATGTCGCAAAATATCTGCCGGTTTACAGTCCCAAAGTCCTGAGCATCTGCTGCCTGTGTTAATCCAAGCTGCCCAGCTCTGTCGTGAAAAGCAGCACACAAAAGCAATAGAGCTGCTTCAGGTAAAGGAATTACTTGAATTTTGAATGATTTATCAGGCAATTGCAGCCTTGTTTCATTTTCATTATGCTGTAGTAACCTAAAAGCTTATAAATTTGATGAGAAAACTAATAGGTAATGTACCACTAGACAAATTCCAGTGTCACTGTAGTTAATTCTTGGGTTGCAGCTTTGTTTTATATAAATTTGCATAATGTATATTTGTCCTAAACCCTGAAGAATGCTTTTTCATTTGTAGATCCATATTTTAACATGAGTTTTAGGGGTTTGTTTTAGGCTTACAATACCAGAATATGCTTAACCTCTTTTTAAATAATATATTCTCCAGAGACTCCCACTCCAAAACCTCTAACAATTATGGAGATACCAATTTGGTTTTTATCAACTCAAACCAGCTGTTATATTACATGTTTGAATTTCTTGAGTGTAGATTATGTTGGGAAGTTGGGCAGGGTAAAATTAAGACCATCCTGAGAGGCAAAGTTGCATAGCAGGGGCTCTTAGTAAGGGAGCACCATTTGAATGTCTTTCTTTAAAAAACCAAATTTATGTAGTAATCTTTATTTCTCTGGTAGTAACTTCCAGGAAACGACATTATTGCACTTACTTTCAGAGCATACCTTTATTATTTATTTATTCATTATTCAGTAAATATTTATTTTAAAAATTACTATGTAACAGAAATTTTTCTAGGCACTGGAGATATAGCAGTAAACAGAATAGACAAAGACCCTTCCCTCATGGAATTTACATTCTAGTGGTGAAAGCAGAAATTAAGAAACTAGTGTATAATGAAATGGCAGATAGTGACAAGGGCTTAAAGGAAATGCAAACCAGAGTAATGGAACAGAGAATATAAGAGCAACTTGGTGAATGGTGACATTATTACTGAGATGGGGAAGACTGGGGTATTGAGTGGGATTGCAGTGAGATTGAGCTGTGTTTTGGATATGTTGGATTTGCGATGCCTGTTGACAGCCAAGTGGAATTGTTCAGGAAGCAGATGTTCTTTCAAGTCTAGGTTTCACAGGAGGGATGGTGGCTGGATGAGTTTCCCTTGAGGAGAGCGTATGGTAGAGAAGTCATCTGCGGACTGAGCAGAGCATACCTTTAAAACAAAGTGGGTGTTGAATAACATTTTTCCAAAATTAAGATTTTGACCTGAAACCAGAAGTTTAATATTTTAAAACAGGATTTAAAATTATATATAGCTGAGATAAGTAATTATAGTGTGTACAGTTAGTTGCGTAAATAAATGTGATTTCTTTTTCCCCAACTAAAAAACTTTTTAGGAATTTTCAGATCAGCATCCAGAAAACGCAGCCGAAATTAAGCTGACCATGGCACAGTTGAAAATTTCCCAAGGTATTAATGATATTTTTCATCAATGATTAAAATATTTTAATGGAAACATATGGTTGGAATAATTCTGAAGTTGCGAACTATGTGGTTTTAAATTTTTTCCATAATGGTAAGGCATAATTATTGTTGTTTCAAACATGAAGCTAGATTGTGTGATCTCCAGCAGATTAATAGTGAAGTAGTTGGTCCTTTCTTGTGTTATTTCTAAATTTTAGATGATTCTCAGTCTGTGCTTTGAAAGTCAGCAAAAACAAAGGATTTTTCTGTTCCAAAAGACCATACCACTAAAATTTCCTCAGTATGTCATGTGTAGAAAATCTTATGTCTGTCACTTGGTAATATTTGCATGAAATAAGAAAGAGATTACTTTGCATTGTACTGAAATTGTACAGAATTTCTTAGCCCTTTATCCTTCTTTTTTTTTTTTTTTTTTTTTTTTTTTGCATCTGGCCAGTACAGAGAACCGAACTCTTGACCTTGGTGTTACAAGGCCATGCTCTAACCAACTGAGCTAATTAGCCAGCCACCCTTCATTTATACTTTGCCACCTGTATTTTTGGAAGGGGGTTGGGGTGGAGGTAATAGAATTTAATGAGAACCGATGTGTTGGAATCTTACAGAAAACTGCCAGTATATTTGTCTATGATTTTGAACCAACTTTGAGTGATTATTGAGAACTGTATTACCCAGTATGGTAGCCACATGCTACTATTTTAATTTTATATCATAAAAGTAAATGAAATTTAAAATTCAGTTTCTCAGTTGTGCTTGCCACCTTTCAGAAGCTTAGTGGCCACATGCAGCTAGTGGCTACTGTATTGGACAGTGCAGATACAGGACATTTCCATCATAGAAAGTTTTGTTGGATGGCTCTGGTGTAGAGAATGCATTCTCAGTGGGGCAGTAATCGTTCAAAAAAAACCTTAAATATTACAATGGCTGAAGTGAAAATTTCAAGGGTTGGAGGGAAGGGGAGTTGGCAATTAGGGAAAAAACGTCTAAAAAGGCATTTATTAGGACAATACTGAAAACGTGGTTGAGAAACACTGCTGATCCCCCTGTTACCCCATTCTCACATTTCTTTACCTTACTCCCATGTCTCTTTTTCCTTCTCACCCCTGTCTTCTTTTCCTTGCCCTCCCCTTGATCTTCTTTGCTCACCTATTGCTTATTTTTGTAAGGATTATTTATCATGCTGAAATTACTGAGAGTATGTCATGGCTTTTTTGTTTTGTTTTGTTTTTAAAGACTAGAAGGTTTGAGTTACTGAGGTTTGTAATGGAAAATCAGAATTTTAACACCATAGAAAATTTTTCATTGCATCATGCCTACAGTAACATATTTCAAAGCTTTTAGGGAAGGACCCCCACCTTCAAGTTGTAGTCTGAAAAAGGAAAAAATAGAGCTAACCAGACTGGGAGTTGGGAGACTTCTTTTCTGGTAGTGTCTCTGCCATTATCTTTCTTTGTGAGCTTAAGCAAGGTATATATTTTTTTAGAACTCAATTTCCTCATCTGTAAAATGAATAGAGTACACTATCCCCAAGACCTCAATGCTTGTGAATTTAGAGATGTATAAAATCAGTTTTATGACTCATGGTTGCTTTCCTAAGAAAAGGTAGTGGTTCCAGGAAGTAAAATTTTTTGTATTTTTCTCATAATATGGTTTCTTCAATATGATGCTAATTTTGTTTTTAATCTCTTAAGGTAATATTTCCAAAGCATGTCTAATATTGAGAAGCATAGAGGAGTTAAAGCATAAGCCAGGCATGGTGAGTTTATAATTATAACATTACAAGACTGAAAAGTACTGGAATTGATAATCCATTTGTGCTTCTGGTGTTTCTTTGTTTTTGGGGGGGCGTTTTTTGGTTTGTTTTTTTTTTTATGGCTGGCTGGTATAGGGGTCCGAACCCTTGACCTTGGTGTTGTAACATCGTGCTCTAACCACTCAGTTCATTGGCCAGCCCTTTTTGTATTCACTTTAATTTCTACTTATTTCATTATATATTCATAAGGTGGGAGTAGTAGTTAAAGTAGTAACAGTTACTTATCTGGTATAAGTTTAATTTTATTCTGTGCTCTGCTTTGCATTGGTTTATTATTCAGTCAAATGTGCCAGGCACTGTTTAGGCCTTATATTATCATTATATTGTATTAACATCAGAGAAACTCAGACCTCTATAAGGAATTTCTTAGCCTAAACTGTTTTATCATGGTGCTCTGCTTTGCATTGGTTTATTATTCAGTCAAATGTGCCAGGCACTGTTTAGGCCTTATATTATCATTATATTGTATTAACATCAGAGAAACTCAGACCTCTATAAGGAATTTCTTAGCCTCATCATTGTGATTTCTCTGAGTTAAAACAATTTAGTAATAGTAGCCAACAAGTTTAGTTTTTAGTTCTCTGAATATTGAAATATCACAGGTTTAGATCACTAATACATCTGCAAAAGCATCTATTTCATAGGAGGGTCTAATGCTGTCATGGTAGTATGTGCATCTGTTGAACAAAAACTGCTTTATTCATGTTTGTATCCTCTAACAGAGCTTATTTGCAGTTGGCACTTGGTGAAGGTGTAATAATGTTATGGTAGTGCTTTCTCTTGAAGATTTATATTTCAAGGATTGTGCTACAATTACTTTATATTAGAATCAAATGCAATATATGGCTGAAAATAAAATGTTTCTAATATTTAATATCTGGCCATTTGTTACCTTTCAAGGAATTTGCCCATTTCATCTAGGTTGAATTTATTTTCATAAAAGTTGTTCATAATATTCTCTTATTATCCTTTTAATATCTATACAAACTCTGTTATTCCTGATATTGGTTATTTTTGTCTTCTTGGGTTTTTTTCTTCTCAGTCTGGCCAAAAGTTGATCAGTTTTATTTATTTTTCTTTAAAGTGCAGCTTTTTGTTTCTGTGTCCTTTCTATTCTCATCTCTTGTTGCTCCTCTTTTTCCCCCTCCCCCTCCATTTCAGTCATGTGGGCCTCCTTGCTGTCCCTCGGCCATTTTAGGCAAGGCTTTCACTGGCTTTATGCAGCTCAGGCCACATGTGACTCATCATAGGAGTGCAGCCTCAGTAGTGTATATACCTCATTATCATATGCTTGAATCTCCAGCAATGTCTTATTGCATAAATTTTTCTAAGTGCTTATTCTCAACTTCTGTACTTACCAAACCATTTGTGAACTGGCACTGCTTTAGAGCAAAAGTGTATTTTATAGATAATTGCCTTCATGTTTGGAAAACACCATTGTTCATGATATTTCTAGGAATAAAGTTGTTATACTCTAAAGTAATTTTTTATGATGAATTAGGTATTAGCAGAGAGCCTAGCAACCTTTATTTGCTATTTCTTCAATATTTTTTATTTTCAGAAAGTGTATTCTGGGAGCAAAGGGGTAATTGTATTCATTGATTTATACCTTTGGCTGGGTAGGTGTCTGCATTAGTGACCATGTATAGCCATGAGGAAGATATTGATGGTGCCATTGAAGTCTTCACACAAGCTATCCAGTGGTATCAAAACCATCAGGTAAATAAATGGAGTAAAATGTCATTAGCACATGTTTTTCCTTAAAAATTAAAAGCTGCAGTAGCAGAACTCAAAATTTAGGAAAACTGAAATATTCCAAGTTACTGTTTTAAAAATGGAATGTTTTTAGACTATCAAATCCATTTCTAAGTATATTAGATCCAAATAAAGTTATTAGGAATAAAGAATAGCTGCAAAATGAAAAAAAAAGTAGCTTGTTTATGTTTTTTGAAGCTCCTTCCTTTGTGTTTGTGTGTGAGATCTGAAGAAATAAGAATGGTAATAGTACTTGATTGCATATAAGAGAGTGCATCTTACTACCACAGGTGGTAGTAATTAGTGGAACAGTAGTACATGGAATCATTGTTTATCATTTCTCCATCTAATAGGAACATCTTCATTTTTTCCAGTATGGATCTCTGCAGAGGCATTTTCCAGTTTATACACACACAGGTGGCATTTATACTGTTAGCACTATTAGCAGTGAAGGGGTATCAGTGTTCTGGGAAGTATTGGGTTAAATTAACTATGGTGGCATATCTTTAAGAATTGATTATAGGGGAAAGTTTCCAGTTGTAGACAACCTAAATAGAGCTGGGTTATGTTCAAAATTCATTGATTACTTGTACTAATTTGTCTGCCCACCTCCATATATACGTGTGAGTGATTTTGTTGTTTCAGGCATTCAGTAAAGCTTAAAATGAGGAATTTATTGGATAGGTTCATTTTAAAGATCTATGAATATAACGTCATTGACTTGCTAGATATTTAGCTTAATTTTTTTTTTTCTTTTGATTGAATCTGTAGCCCAAATCTCCTGCTCATTTGTCCTTGATAAGAGAAGCTGCAAACTTCAAACTCAAATATGGGCGGAAGAAGGAGGCAATTAGTGACCTAGAACAGCTATGGAAGTAAGCTCTGAAAGAAAGGTGGAGATATAGAAATCCACATTTTATTGCTGTTATTTTATTTTATTTTTTTTAAAAGATGACCGGTGAGGGGATCTTAACCCTTGACTTGGTGTTGTCAGCACCACGCTCAGCCAGTGAGCAAACCGGCCATCCCTATATGGGATCCGAACCCGGGGCCTTGGTGTTATCAGCACCACACTCTCCCGAGTGAGCCACGGGCCGGCCCTATTGCTGTTATTTTATATGAGAGTTATTTTGCTTGTTTATGTTACTTTCTCCAGTTTTATAAACTTCAGTAACTTTCTTATTTCTTCTTTTAGACAAAATCCAAAAGATATTCACACCCTGGCCCAGCTTATTTCTGCTTACTCACTTGTAGATCCGGAGAAAGCAAAAGTGTATCCTTTTGATTGTTGTTCACCCCAGTAGCATGCTAGAGTTCTTCTGGTACCTGTGTTTTGACCAGGGCTTTTTCTGTTATAAATTTCAGATAACAAACAAAACCCTTTTCTAACTAGTAAAAGCAAAAAACTAATCAGTGTGATTGAAAAATGCAGTGATAGATCCAACTTGGGGTACAGTCTGCTAGACAGGCACTTTAACCAGGTAAGCCATGGTGCCAGCAAACTTGGGGTACAGTTTGATCCAGAAACAAAAGTGAAGTCAACAGTGTGCAGCCTATATTCTTCCAGGTATACGTCTAGCAGCAAAAAAAAAAGAAAGAAAAGAAAAAAGCATATTTTGTGTGGGTAGTTGTGCATGATTCTGATGATTCTGAAATGTTATTCTTTTTTGGCAGGAGTGGGGAGGGGAGCGCTGGCCAGTAAGTGATCGAAACCCTTGACCTTGGCATTGAAACACTGCACTCTAACCAACTGAGCTAAAAGGCCAGCCCACAAATGTTATTCTGATTAATCTATTTAGGTCACATGCCCATCTCAATTACTGTTGATAAGAGGATTCAGCCCTGATTGAGCTTGACTCACATGGACTCTAATCAGGGTGTGTTCCCAAAACTGAGGTGCAGTGGTGGAAGTGAAAACCTTTGCAGTGAGCGAGTCTGTTTCATAAGCTTGATACTTACTTTGGAAAGGATCTTTTATTAAGCACCCACCTTGAAGGTACATCACTTGAGTTAAGGAATAAATGATTAGATTATGACTCCTCAAGTTCTTTCCAAGTAAGGGTCTTCAAAAAGTTCATGGAAAGATTCGCACTATCTTTTTTTTTTATTATTAGCGCCACACTCTTAACCAACTGAGCTAACTGGCCAGCCCTATGCACTATCATCTTTTGCTTTTGATGAAGAGCATCAAGAAAAGACAGTGACTTTTTCTATCAGCATAGATATATTTGTAGATGCACGGATGCGTGTGTGTGTGCATGTATGTGTTTATATCATGTTCCTGAACTCCTGTTCTATCCCAGTCTTAGTAAACACTTACCCTCGTCAGATAGTATGTCTCTAAAAGTAGATGTTGAGGCTCTTGAAAATTCTCCTGGAGCTACGTACATTCGGAAGAAGGGTGGAAAAGTTACGGGAGATACTCAACCAAAGGAGCAAGGGTAATGTTTTATATTGTAACATTTCTCTAATGCTGATTTTAAATTATCTAAGGAATAAAAAATGCATTCTCATAAAAATTCCATGTGAATAAAGTTTTAGTCCCCTTTGTTTCTTTTCCTTCTTTGTGCCCAGCTCTTTGTCCTTGTTTCCCCCTCCCTCCAGCCCAAAATTAACCTCTAGTATTAATAATTTAGTGTATACTTCCAGATCTTTTTCTTTGTGTTTACACACACACGTGGTTTACAAATATTTTCTTTAAATTGGTTTATTTTGGTTTTTTTACAGATGCGGGATTATACTTGGCTCTTTTCCAACTTGCTTTCATTTAATGAGTCTTAGAGATCTTTCCGTGTACTATATGTAGACATATTTCATTCTTTTTATGCATATTTCATATGCTAGATGTGCCCTACTTTATTTACATATAAGGTACTAATGTACATTTAGTACATCATTTAGTATTGTTGTTTCTCCATTCTTTTTATGCATATTTCATATGCTAGATGTGCCCTACTTTATTTACATATAAGGTACTGATGTACATTTAGTACATCATTTAGTATTGTTGTTTCTCTTTTTTTTTCCAGCTGGCTGGTACAGGGATCCAAACCCCTGACCTTGGTGTTGCAGGGTTGTGCTGTAACCAGCTGAGCTAACCGGCCAGCCTCATTTAGTACTTTTGAACCAAAATTCAGATGGTTTATTTTGCTGATTTGGAGAAAAGGTTAGCCAGCTTTATTTGCTTATAAAAATCAAATTCTGATTTTTTCCTCATTTTCCACATTTGCTATCTTAAAAACAGCAGAGGCCTACAGTTAAAACGTTTAAGATTCTACTTTAAGAATGTTTAAGACTCAGGATGAAGGGCCGGCCCATGGCTCACTTAGGAGAGTGTGGTGCTGATAACAACAAAGCCATGGTTCCAATCCCTATATGGGGATGGCCGGTTCGCTCACTTGGGAGAGCGTGGTGCTGACAACACCAAGTCAAGGGTTAAGATCCTCTTACCGGTCATCTTTAAAAAAAAAAAAAAAAAACTTGTTTAATAAGGAATTGGAATCTCAAAGACTTTACATTGTTCCAAATTCCATTTTATCATGTGATTCCGATTTCAAATCTTACCAGAAACATCAAAATGAAATAAATTCAAGCCAGGTCTTCAGTGGAATTTTAGTTAATACCTATTTAAATATTTTCAGTATTTTTTTTGTCTAGCACAGCATGGTTGGCTAACTACTAAGAACACACAATTATTTTCTTATCCTTTAATCTTCTTTCTCTTTTTCAAAATTCAAGAGATAAAAAAGTACAGAGTAAGTAAAAAGTCTTCCTCCCATCCCTGTCTACCCTCCTTTCTCCCAGAGCCATACCAGTATAACTTGTTTTGCATATCCTTCTAGAGATATCCTTTGCATGTATTTTATTTATACATGTTCTTCTGGCAAAGAGTTTATTCTCTAAAGTCTTGCCAAATATAGGGTAACTTATTGAAATATTATAGATTTTCATGCTTATGCAGACTTCCTTTTTACATAGACTTATGTGCCACTTAAAAATTCTTTTCAGTGTAAATGGTATCTTTTCTGAAAACAGTTGTCACCTCTCTTTTCTAAACTACCTTCTAAAAATTATAGTATCTGAAGCTTGATTGAATTTAACCTGAGTTAATATCCCAACTAATTTGTTAGCTTTGGTGAACTGGTACCAAGTCTTAAACACCTTTATGATAAATTGCCCAGCTCACTGTTTTGCACATACTTAATGTTATATAAATTTTGTTCATCACAATGATGGTAATGATTTTCTTCTCTTTGTAGTCAAGGAGATTTGAAAAAGAAGAAGAAGAAAAAGAAAGGTAAGGTTTTTTTTTTTTAATCTTTAGATTTTTTTCTGCAAGGTAGAAGTTTGAGTTTAGCCCTACATAGCAGTCTTTGGACATAAGTATACTATTCTCTCTTCTTGTATCTTTAAACACTGACTTTTGTCTAGCTAACATTTAATTTAATTACTTGAAAGAGTGCAACTCTGGAGTTTGATTGTCTCAATTCAAATTGTCGCTCTGGTACTCTTTCACTGTGTGACTGTGAACAGGTTACTTAACACACTTACCTGAGTTTTTCCATCTGTAAAATTGAATATGATAGCATATACCTCAGAGAATAAATAAGATGCTAGAGGTAAAGCTCTTAGAATGGTTCCGGGCACACAGTAAGCCTTTATACTTTAGGATGTTTCAGCTACAGACACCATAAAACTTCATGAAACTGGCTTAAGAAAATATACTGTTTCTAAAACTGGGAATCTAGGGGAAGGTTAATATCAAGGTTGGTTGATCCAATACTTGTATCTCTTTGTTCTGCTATACACAAAACTAAATCCCAGTCATAGAATATTTGTTGGAAGCAGAGCCACATACTTGTTGTTTATATCCAGCAGGACACAGAGGACCTCTCTGGACTTGACAAGCCTTTCTCATTAATCTCATAACATAGGACAATATCCAGCCATGAACCATTAACCAGGGGAATACCAGACATTGATTGGCTTGAGCTGTGTTCTTAATTTCTGGCCAGAGTGGATGGAATTACCATGTTTGGCTTCACCTAGTCAGAGATTATCCCTGGAACCACCTACTTATTCCTGAGTTTTTTGGGAGTCTGTGGTATAAATCAGGTTGTTTCTTGATTTTGCCCACTGCCATCTTAGAATTCAGGTTTCCCAAGCCTTAGCTAAGTTCATTACTACTCTCCCATCTGTTTTCTTTTTTTTTTTTCCTTTTTGTCTTTTTTCGTGTCCGGCAACGGATCGCAACCCTCAGTGTCGCGCCCGTACCGGACCGGGACCGGCAACAGGATCGCAACCCTCGGTGTCGCGCCCACACCTCGCTCAG
>NW_007732336.1:0-22914 GCF_000696425.1 Galeopterus variegatus | reverse complement strand
CTCAGCCAGTGAGCGGGAACCGGTCTGTATGTGGGATCCGAACCCTCAGCGGGAGCGCCGCCGCACTCCCAAGCAGCGCACTGTAGCAGTGCGCCACCGGGCCGGCCCAATCTTCCATCTGTTTTCTACCTTCCAAATTTTATTGATATCTTTTCTCCTCCTTTTCCTTCTAATGTGTTAATTACCATTTTAGTGGGTGTTTGCATTCAGTTCACTCTTTTTTTTTTTTTTTTTAATAAAAGATGACCGGTAAGGGGATCTTAACCCTTGACTTGATGTTGTCAGCACCACACTCTCCCGAGTGAGCCACAGGTCGGCCCTCAATTCACTCTTTTTAACTATAGAAGTCTTATCAGTTCTTCACTTTTGTCACAGTAATTGGAAACTAATAAAAATTCAATAAGTATTTATTTTATGTATTGGTAACACTGCAAGGAAATAGCTGATAACTGTAGGTAGCAGTAACCTGCAATTTTACTTTCTTTTCCATTTTTGTGTTTTCTAGATGAATATCTTAAAATTTACAAGTGATGTATGCTTATTCTAAAAACAAAAGAAGGCTGGCTGGTTAGCTCAGCTGGTTAGAGCGCAGCCTTCTGACACCAAGGTCAAGGGTTTGGTTCCCCACACCGGCCAGCCACCAAAAATAAAAATAGAAAAACGAAAACAAACAAAAAACCAAAGATGTCTATTATGTCAATCATTATGGAATGACATGAATAGTAGAAAATTCCCTGTCCCAGATTCATGCTCCCAGAGATGATTACTTAATTTTTTGTGTGTGTATAGAAACATACATATAATTATACACTTACATGCTCAATGAAAGTTTTTACAAAATTGATATGAACATAATATCATGGTAATTTGTTTTAATTCTCTACTTTAGACTGAACTGTGAAGAATATTTTTCCAAATTATTAAGTATAGATACACTTCACTTTTTAATTGTATAGATTTCTATAGTGTGGGTATGTTCTAATTTATTTAATCATGCTCACTGATAGACATTTAAGTTATTTTCTTATATTAAAGAATGTCATTGACTAGTCTTAAAAAAAAGAATATCAATATTTTTCTAAACAGCTTTATTGAGAGATAATTCATATATCATACAATTCACCTATTCAAAGCGTACATTCCAATGGTTTAGTATGTTCACAGAGTTGTGTGACCATCACCACAGATTTTGGAGCATTTTCATCACCTAAGAAAGAAACTCCATAACCCATTCCCAATTCCCCCCACCCCCACCCCCCACCCACCTCTAGG
Source organism: Galeopterus variegatus (assembly GCF_000696425.1). Taxonomy (NCBI): domain Eukaryota; kingdom Metazoa; phylum Chordata; class Mammalia; order Dermoptera; family Cynocephalidae; genus Galeopterus; species Galeopterus variegatus. The sequence continues at coordinate 21,642 of NW_007732336.1, read as the reverse complement.
TAATCACTTATCTACTTTCTCTCTATATATTTGCCCATTCTGGACTTTTTCCCCCCTCCTATCTAACTATAATTATCCTTTGACCAACATCTCCTCATCCACACCTCCCCTCTAACTACTCAAACCTCTAGTAACCACCATTCTACCCTGTCCTATGAGATCAGCTTTTTTAGACTCCTAATATGAGTAAGATTATACAATATTTGTCTTTCTGTTCCTGGCTTATTTCACTTAACATAATATTCCCCAGGTTCATCCATGTTGTCACAACTGACAGGAGAATGTTCTTACATAACTTTGTGGCTTATAGAAGTCTATAAATTTTGACTGGTACTGCCAAATTAAATTGCTTTTCACAAAGGCTATACCAGTATACACTTCTGCCAGTAGTGTTTGTTTTTCACCATTTCACCAACATTGGGTATTTCTGGTTTTAATATTTAATAGTCTGATAGAATTTTTTACCCTTCTCATTTTTAATTAGTGAGGTTGAACATCTATTCACATGACTAACGACTTATTTATCCTGGCTTATCCTAATTATAACCATGCCCATTTTTCTTTAAGTGATTTACCAATTGGTTAGCAAGAATTCTTTCTATATTAAGGATATTAATCCACTTTCTGTTATACAGTGTGTAAAATTTTTTGTTATTTTTCTTAAAAATGTATTGTCTTTTCCCAAATGAAAATTAAAATTTTTTAAATATATATATCTGTGAAATCTTTTCCTTTATGTCCTCTGAGTTTTATGTCATGTTTAGAAATAAGGCCTTTTCCCTTGCTAGATTATACAAATAAAGCTTCCTCAGATAAATTTCAGTTTTAATGTTATTAATTCCCAGACTTAGTTACATTATTAAACAAACTCTTGAAAATGTTATGGACACATCTCTCATTTCTTTATTAATTGTTATACAGGAAAACTGCCTAAGAATTATGACCCCAAAGTTACCCCAGATCCAGAAAGATGGCTGCCAATGCGAGAACGTTCTTACTACCGAGGAAGAAAGAAGGGTAAAAAGAAGGATCAAATTGGAAAAGGGACCCAAGGAGCAACTGCAGGAGGTTCATCTGAACTGTAAGTCATTGCTCCACAATTGAGGTCACTTAGAACATATGTTGTTTCTGAGATTGACTTAAGGGTACTAGCTGAAAATTTGTTAACATATTTTAAATATATTAAGTATAGTCATATATTTTTGATAAATGTTTGCAATATGCTTATATAAAGGAAATAAAATATATTTCTGGTTTGATTGTATTGTAAAAACTAAATATTGTATTTACTTTCAAAAGGAAACTACAGAGTCATTCAACTAAATATCTAGATAAACAGATATAAATAATATAACTAGGAAGAAGTATTAAAAATGTTAAGTTATTCCTATGTGGTAGAATTATATGTCATTAAATTTTTTAAAAAATTGTCTAAGCTTTCTAAAAATTGGCATGTACTAGGATCAAACCCTCCCTTGGTGTTATCAACATCACGCTCTAACCAACTGAGCTAACCAGCTAGCCCAGCATGTACCATATATCACTTTTTCTCTTAATATAAAACAGTAAAAATTTTATTTAAAAGAAAAATGGATAGGGAGTTGGGGGAGCCACCTTAAAAGAAACAGAAAATGTGTAGGAGATTGTTAGGGGTGGAAAGTAAAATCCATGTACATACATTTTTATAGCTTTTTCCTTTGTCGAATATATGAATGATCAAAACTTGTCTAATCTGATGATTTCAGGGATGCCAGTAAAACTGTAAGCAGCCCACCCACCTCCCCAAGACCTGGCAGTGCAGCAACAGTATCTGCCTCTACAAGTAACATCATACCCCCAAGACACCAGAAGCCTGCAGGGGCTCCAGCAACAAAAAAGAAACAGCAACAGAAAAAGAAGAAAAGTGGAAAAGGTGGCTGGTGATTAGAAAATTCTTGTTGCAGGCTATTTTTAAACTAGTCTCAATGGCACTAGGAACATAATAAAGGTAACACAGCAAGAAGCACAGAACTGCTCCCTCTTCTGTCCCCATATTTTCAGAAAGTAATTTCTTGTGCATCAAATCGAAAAACATCTTTCTCAAACTCTGCCTAGTAGAGTTGGCCTGCTTGTACCACCTTGCTTTGCACAGATTATGAGGACTGAAAATAATTGGGCATTTACCCACCTTGATATCTGTTGCATACCTTATCTTTGTGTGCTGATTTGATCTTTTCTCAGTTTCACAAACAAGGCATGTTCCAGGAGGTTTTCCAGGATTTAAACAGAAACTATTTCAACTAGAGTCTGAAGATACTTGTTTCTATTTAAGTCTCACTTTAAATTATGTCTTAGGAGGCCTTAGGAGGCTGAAAGTGCAATCTTCTGAGCATTCCAAATATCTGCTTACAAATATCACGTGATAAAAAGGGACCTTATTAAAATATTGGTGTTCCTCACTTAATTAAATGAGTGCCCACAAGAAAACTAAAGTAACTATCTTAAATAATTTTAACCATAAATTCTCTGTCATGTGATACTGCAATATGGGATATTTTTCATATATGTATGGCTTCTTTGTGCCCCATATTGTTTTCAGATTATGGTAATATACTGATTAGTGCCATGAAAGAATTCAAGGAAAAAAAAATCAATGTTGCAAGAAGTTGACTCTAAGACACAGTGTTCTGGGGTCAGATTTGGGTTTGGACTGTCTCAATTGGAAAGATTAATGGCCTCTATCAAGTACATGAACGTTGCTTCCTACGTAGTGAGGGAATCAATACCTAAGTTCTGTACCAGGCAGTATAAAATCTAACAAGACTGTTAGGCTCAAGTAACAGTAGATACTCAAATGGCTCCTGTTGATAGTTAATGGTTATGGCCTTTCATTACCTTTCTCAAAGTAATGAAGTATTTTACAGTCAATTTGTGGTATGAATGTTGCTCTTGTCTTTTCTTGCTTACAAGCCACTTTCACATTGAAGAGCTGTGAGACAGACACATTGGGATGCCTACCCTGTTAATATTCATTTTATGTTGCCCAAGATATCATTTAATTTAGATTTAGGAGTATTTCCTTGTGATCATATTATTCTGTCCTTGTTAATAAAGTACTCCTGTGTTTGACTCTGAGTATATCTACTGAAACTTCTTCAAAGAGTTTTTTTTAAAGGCTTTTCTCCTTAACAAGATGAGAAATGGGGTAGCTGCCTTTCTGTTTAGCATAATCAGAATCTGCAGTGGCATCTAAACAAGAGATCTTCTTAAAATAAGAATGATTTATTATGGCATAATACTTTTTTGAGCTCTCAGAGAACAGTCTTTTGGTAAGAGTAACAGATATTTATTCCTTTTGAATATATACCCTATATTATAGGAATAATTGTTAGTAAGTTTATTTAGGATTCCATTAAATTTCTGTGGTGAAGGATAATCATTTTTTAGGTTAACTAAACAACAGAATTTTGGTGAAAATTATCCATCATGAGAAATTTGACCTAAGGTACAACAGTGAAATTTATAGTTTTCTATTTAGTCATTGTTATTGGCAGCCATTGCCATTGGTAGTCATTGCTAAACAACCAAAACCCAGTTCAAATAAATAAATTAATTGTCAAATGAAGTGTGAACATCTATATTAACTTTCTGGTAATTATTTCCTCTTTTGGACAGGTCTTTAACCAATAACATACATATACTTTGTATATGTATGTGTGTGTGTATGTGTACATTTATAAACTTCAGTATGGATACGTCCATTCACTGTGGCACATTTTAAAATAAAATATTCTAGCAGTGAATATGGAAGGTGTTGTGGGTGTTGGCATTTTATGGAGGACTTCCTGGTTAGTGTATCTAAGAATTTTCTTTTAAGCTGAGTATCTAAAATTGCTCCTGCCCCTCCCAGCAAAGCCACAAAACTAATCTGATGGGATTGAGAGAACCCAGTTTAAATGCCACTGAAAATTCATGTTGGTATGTGTGTAAACAGGAGTAAAACTTTAAAAGTTAACTACTCACAGCACTTTCGAGACTTACTGGAAACAGCTAACCTTAAAAACTTGCATCACTCAAGCCTTCTGGTACTTGCCATTCATTTACTGTTTCTTACAAGCCTATTTGAAACATATCTGATTAAGGAAAATCAGTTTATTCCATTAAAAAATAATTTTGTTAAATTGTGAGATATACTGAAGAGTCCAGTTTAACAAGATAATAAAAGGAACCATCTAAATATTTCTCAACTATTACACCATCTTTGAAAAGCCCGTTGAGTGCCTGATTTACTACATATTAGATCATTAGGGGCGACTAGACAATTTCGTTTTGGTTTAAAATAAAATAAAAGGGCATTTTAGAATTAATGTACTATGCTGGGGTAGCCTGAATGGTGCCCCTAGTGAAGGCTGTTGGGGGACTCAACCACACCCTGCAGCCATTCTTTGGTGCCACCATTGCTTTAAAGCGTGAAATTTTTTTTTTCCTTTTTGTCTTTTTTACTGACCGGTAACGGGATCGCAACCCTCGGTGTTGTGCCCACCAGTGAGTGGGAACCGCGCTCAGCCAGTGAGTGGGAACCGGTCTCCACATGGGATCCAAACCCTCGGCGGGAGTGCCGCCCTATCCAGTGCGCCACCGGGCCAGCCCTAAAGCGTGAAATTTTAAACCATCAATGAGGTCTCCTTTGTGCATCAAGTGCCTCTTTTTTACCATATAGTACACTCTCAGAATGGCTTTATAACATTTAGACACAGTGAGGGAGTGGGAAGGAAGCAGGGATGGAGGTAGGAAACACCTATGAAAATACCATTTGCTTTAAGAGCCATCAAGAATTCACTCCAAGAACAAATACATACATTTTTTTAAATTCTGTTATCTACTATAGTCCTTCATAAATCATGTTCTCTACACAAGTCTGTATTAGACCAGACCTTAAAATATCTTCCTTTCAAGAGATCTTTTTTTCTTTTTTACTTTTTTTTTTTTTCCAGTTAGTCAAATGTGGTTGTGGGGGTGGGGGAAACAATGTTACAAAGACCTTTTTAAAAAGAAGGTGGGATAGATATTCTAATGCTGTTTAGGGTCACTTTTTTCCAGAAATCCAGTCTAAGTCTAATGTCAACATTTAGTGTTCAAGCAGAACAAGCAGAATGTATAAGATTATTTTTATTTCTAAACCAGTGCTATTAAAGACAATTACTGGTGTTTTGGTACATGAGAAACTTCTTTAGTAGGCTTTTTAGGAAATAGAATTGAATTTTTGTGAGCAGTCTGACTGTACTGTTGCTCATTTATTACTGTTCACATTAAAGTTTGCACCCTAGAAACCATATTTCTGAACACTCTGAACCTTCTGTTTCTGTCTTCACACCATCCTGCCCTTCTTGTCCCTCAATCATTTGTCATAAAAAATTTTAAGGCTGGTACATTGGTAGAACGCTTCTTTCTAAGTATATTGGTAGAATACCTCTTTCTAAGCTTACTTCCAGTTCAGCCGGTTTTAACATAAGGTTCTAAGACAAATAAATACTCATTTGTGATTGGAAGTGGTTTAACAATTTCTATAATCTTAGCCTTTTCATTTAATCATGATACTTATATTAAAAAGTATAAGTGGAGAACCTTGCCCTGAGATGTTATAATCTAGTTATCCAGTTGTGGAGACAAGACAGATTAATAATAATATTAGATGCTTCATTAACTGTGCTGAGTGGCACAGTTAATATATGCACCATGGAGGTCCCAAGACCCCAAACAACAAACTGAACTCTGGTGCAGTCTCCAATGGACACCAATTCAAGAAGCAAATCTGAAAACTGGCCCTGTGATCTATGACACGTCCCATAAAGTATTTATTTGATAGACTGACCAAGAGTTGGGGGACAGAGAGAGGATATGAGATTAATATCACATAACTAATGGATAATTAGAAAATATTAACTGATTGGTACAGTTTGATCTAGACCTATAAAATTTCTGTGAAGTTTTGTTCTGATTTACAATTCCATGAATATTATTGCATCCTACCACAGGCAGGCACACTACCAGGAGCCAGGAAAACAAGGCCCTGATAACATGGGTTTATCAGTTTATCTTTTGTTTTGCAGGAGAAAAATAAGCAGATCCTAGTGCTGGGCCTGGATGGAGCAGGAAAAACCAGTGTCCTCCACTCTCTAGCCTCAAACAAAGTCCAGCACAGTAAGGCACCCACCCGCGGTTTCAATGCAGTATGCATCAACACTGAAGACAGCCAGATGGAGTTCCTGGAGAGTAAGATCTCTTCCTCATTAGCTATGGGATAGCCCCATATTGTTATATCTTAAACCAGACATGATATTATCAACTTTGGATCCTGGTGAAAAATAAAACTGGATCAGATTTTCCTAGACTTTTAGAATATGTGTGTAATTTAATACTAGGGTGCTCTGTGGGAGAAAATCACTTTCTGGTTTTTTTTTTTATTTTCTCCTTTTTGCAGTGGTGGTAATAAAGGGGAGTTTAAAGGAAAGCTTTAGTACCTTCTCCTATAATCTCCTATGATCAGCCTCCCTGGTACCATACTAATGCAAATAAACATGCAATCTAATTAAATACACTGGCTTCCTTCTGTGCAAATGAAGTTATAGACAAGCCACAACCTCTTCTAACTAGATGGCAGTTCAGAAGCCCCTACTGTATAGTAATTCTGGAGTCATCACCTCTTTAAATATTGCTGTTTCCAAAAGTTGGGTCCTCCCCCGCACTCCCCCCAACCTAGGAAACAAAATTAAAATAATACAACTCATGAGCTGAAACTGGAGTGGCAGCCATGATAAAGCAAACAGAAAAGTGATGTTATCCTGAGGCATGTACCAATATTTGACCTGCAGTGGGCCTAGGACAATATAGGAAAGCTTCAGCTGAGATTACAGCATGAAGCTAGGGCTTCTGGGAGGGGGCTAACATGCTCCCCGTCAGAGGCCAAGATATTCTTGAAGAAATTAATAAGAAGGGTGGACTTGTCCTGTCAAATATCAAATCTATTATAAGGCTATAAAATTGAGATTGTGTGGTACTGGCACAAAGATGAACAAAGTGACCAAATGAACAGACTAGAGAGTCTGCTGGACAAAGGAAAGACTGTTCAATAAGTGGTGCTGGAACAACATGGAATAAAAGGGAAATTGGTTCCCTACTTCTTACATATACAAATGTATACATGAATTTCAGATGAATAAAAACCAAATGTAAAAAGCTTTGTAAAGAAGATATAGAATATCTTTATGACTTTAGGATAGAGAAAAATTTTTAAAACAGGATACTAAAAGCAAGGTAAAGAAAAATGGCTAAATTCAACTACATTAAAATTGAGAACTTCCATTTATAAAAAGATGCCACAAAGTGGGAAAAGATACATGCAACACATACAACCAATAAATGCATAGTATCCAGAATATAGAAAAAACCCATACAAATAAAGATAACATCATTAAAAAATTGGGCAAAAGACATGAATAACATTTCACATAAAACGAAACAAATTAGAGGTAAACATGAAAAATGCTGAATTTGATCACTAAGTGGAAGGATTCAAATTAGGGAAAAACAAAGAAATCTGATAATACCAAATTTTGAAGAGGATGTAGATCCAAAGCAAATTTATTGGCTGTTGGTGGAGCGTAAATTGGTACCAACCATTCTGGAAAACAATTTGGCATATTTGGCATTAGTTCCACTCTTAGGAACTAAAGAAACTCTTTCATATATGTGCACCAGAGACAAACATAAAAATATTTAGAGCAGCATTGCTTATTGTATCAAGAAGTGGTGAACAACTCAAATGTCCATTGATGTTCAAACTAAGTGTGTTAAAACCATGAGTTACTTAGAAGATTACGCAACATTATTTTCACAAGTTAAAAAACAAAATACTTCAAAGAATGACTAGTCTAGCTCTTTACAAAGGAAAGGCAAAGACCCTTTCCTACTAGTACTTAAAATGGTTTTGTTAAGTTCTCAGAATAGAAGTCTGCAAACTTTTTCTGTCAAGGGCTATAATAATTTAGGCTTTGCGGGCCCCATGGTCTCTGTTGCAATGACTCATCTCCGCCATTGTGGTGTGAAAGCAACCATAGACAATATGTAAACAAAGAGGGGTGTCTGTATTCCCATAAGACTATTTGTGGACATTGAAATCTAAATTTGGTATAAAGCTTATGTGTCACAAAATGTTACTCTTCCTTTTTTCTCCCAAACATTTAAACATGTAAAAGCCATTCTTAGCTCATGGGCTGTACAAAAGTAGGCTGGCAGCCATATTTGGACCATGGGCCATAGTTTGCCTCTTTCTAGGAGAAAAATAAAAACTAAATCCCTTGTGTATATATTATTATCATTAGTCAAATGGTTTCTTCTGGGAAGAATCAGCAAAATGAAATAATCTAAAGTCAGTCTTTTTCCCTGAGGCAAATATTTCTGAATTTGCACAGAATCATATTAACTCAATGCAATATTAAGAGAAAAAATTAGTTCTGGGGTTTTGACAAAGAAAACAAATCGTGCAAATTAGTCTAGCCAATTAATTCAATGCATTAAAACATTAGAGTAACGTGTGTTTTAACCTACCATTCTTAATTATTTTAGTAACCCACTCCCATTTTCTGAGCTATCATTGATAAATATGCAGTGGCTACATGACTGCTGTGATAACAGGATCAGGAGACATCTGTGGTAGTATCTCTGTGCTGATACTTTATGATTCTAATATGAACCACTTGTAAAGGGTAATTATTCCCCTTGACCAACTCTTTTCCCAGTAACATCCCTTTGGCTGCTCTCAAGAATTGGGTACACTTTAACCCAGTGGCATTTTATCAGAACACCCATCTAGTGTTCAGAAATTATCTAGATGTGCCCTGCCTGGTGAATGCTTCTGTGACTTTTTTGTGTCTTCTTCCCCTACTGTTCTCTGTAGTTGGTGGCAGCGAACCTTTCCGTTCCTGCTGGGAAATGTACCTGTCCAAGGGATTGCTACTGATCTTTGTGGTGGATTCAGCAGATCATAACCGATTGCCTGAAGCGAAGAAATACCTACACCAACTGATTGGAGCAAACCCAATCCTTCCTCTGGTTGTGTTTGCAAACAAACAGGTAAAAACCTGTGCAAATATAAATAGTACTCAATAGTTGTATTATTAATACAAGAAATGTCTACTTTTAATAGTTTTTCAACAATAGGCTGTATATTAAATTCAATCTATATTTATTAGACCTCCTGGATTATACACTCCTGGAAGGTAAAAACTATTTTTTATCTTTGTGTCCCGTGTAATACCTAGTATACTGCTTTGTAAATAGTAGGAATTCAACAAATGTGTGTTGAACTTATTTCAATAATCATACTGATTGTTGAATTGAATTCAAGAAAATATTTGGGTGGCTACCATGCATAAAAAAGTTTTGGTTTAGATCAATTATACTGACCTGAATTTATTTCTCACATGCATTAAAAAAATTAATCATACTGATTGTTGAATTGAATTCAAGAAAATATTTGGGTGGCTACCATGCATAAAAAGTTTTGGTTTAGATCAATTATACTGACCTGAATTTATTTCTCACATGCATTAAAAAAAATTTTTTTTCTTTTTTTTTAAAAGATGACCAGTAAGGGGATCTTAACCCCTTGACTTGGTGTTGTCAGTACCACGCTCTCCCAACTGAGCTAACTGGCCATCCCTATATAGGGATCCAAACCTGTGGCCTTGGTGTTATCAGCACCACACTCTCCCAAGTGAGCCACGGGCCGGCACTTGCATTAAAAATATTAAACACCCATGGAGAAACTGGAACCCTTGTGCACTGTTTGTGGGAATGTAAGATGGTGCAGCTGCTATGGAAAATCATATTGTGATTCCTCAAAAAATCAAAAATAGAATTCCTATATGATCCAGCAATTTCACTTCTGGGTATATACCCAAAAGAATTGAAAGCAGGTGCTGGATGTGAAGACAGAAGAAAAAGAAAAAAAAAAAAAAAAGAAAGAAAGAAAACAGAGACGCAAACATATTTGTACATCCATGCTCATAGCAGCATTATTCACAATAGCCGGCAGGTAGAAGCAACCCAAGTGAATGGATAAACAAGATATGGTAAATATATGCAATGGAATATTATTCAACCTTAATAGGGAGGGAAATTCTGACACATGCTACAACACAGATGAACGTTGAGGACATTCTGCTCAGTGAAATAAGCCAGTCACAAACTGATAGTTACTGTAGATACCTCATGTAAGTGGATAATACATGAGGCATCCAAAGTTGTTAAATTTATAGAGATAGAAAGTAGAATGGTGGTTGCCAGCGGTTGGGAGAAAGGGGGATCAGAACTATCAGTTGATAGTACAAAGTTTCAGTTTTGCGAGAAGAAAAGCGTCTGGAAATGGATGGTGGTGATGGTCGCACAACAGTGTGAATGTACTGAATGCCACTGAACTGTACATTTAACAATTGTTAAGATGGTAAATTTTATGTATATTTTACACAGTTAAAAAAATGAAAAAAATAAACATCTGTAACTTTGGAATACTAAAGCCCCTTTCTCAACAGCTAGGTTTGCCAATCATAGATGAGTTGAATTCCTGCCTTTTCTCCCAGTGCTTTTATGGGTGAATGTTTATGGAAGTAAACAAAGCAATTACAAATGCTGACCTAAAGTAGGAGCCTGTGTTAAAGTTCAGTATGAAAGCTAGTCTAGCAGATTTCGACATTCTGCTGGCATTTTGAAAGAAAGGCTAGGGCTTTTTTGGTTTGTTTTTAAACCAAAAGATGCTCCACCATAAAGTGGAGCCATCTTAAGTACAATAAATTACAAAGATTTAGAAGAACATGATACATGTAAAGCAAGTGTTCCATTGTATGAAGACACCACAATTTTACCATTTTCTTGTTGTTGGACATTTGAATTAGTTCCATTTTTTTTTTTAAAGACGACCGGTAAGGGGATCTCAACCCTTGGCTTCGTGTTGTCAGCACCACGCTCACCCAGTGAGCAACCGGCCATCCCTATATGGGATCCGAACCCATAGCCTTGGCGTTATCAGCACCACACTCTCCCGAGTGAGCCACGGGCCAGCCCGAATTATTTCCAATTTTTTATTGTTATAAACAATGCTGCTGTGAGCCTTCATGTGGATGTGTGTAACATTTCTCAAGTGCATATATCTGAAAGAAGAATTGCTGGGTTTTGGGATTTGTACATTTTCTTTTTTTTTTTGTCTTTTTCCGTGTCCGGCAACGGATCGCAACCCTCAGTGTTGCCCCCGTACCGGACCGGGGACCGGCAACGGGACTGCAACCCTCGGTGCTGCCCCCGCGCCTCGCTCAGCCAGTGAGCGGGAACCGGTCCATATGTGGGATCCGAACCCTCGGGCGGGAGCGCCGCTGTGCTTCCCAAGCGGCGCACTATCCAGTGCGCCACGGGGCCGGCCCCGGGATTTGTACATTTTCAATGTTATTATATATTACCAAGTTGCTTTCCAAAGATGTTGCACCAATTTATTCTTCCACCAGCAGAATATGACAGTTGTTGAAGCTCCATTTTCTTGTCAATACGTGGCATTGTCAGACTTTTTCATGTTTGCCAATCTGGTGGGCACGAAGTTGTTTTTTTTATTATTCTAATTTGAATTTCCTCAATTACTAGTGAGTTTAAACATCTTTTCAGATGTTTATTGGTTATTGGTCTCCACATCTGTGAATTGCCTATCAATATCTTTCCCCAGTTTCTTTTTTTTTTTCTTTTAAAAGATGATTGGTAAGGGGATCTTAACCCTTGACTTGGTGGTGTCAGCACCACGCACAACCAGCAAGCCAATTGGCCATCCCTATATAGGATCCGAACCCGTGACCTTGGTGTTATCAGCACCACACTCTCCCAAGTGAGCCATGGGCTGGCCCTTTTCCCCAGTTTCTTACTCGGGTGTTTATCTTTTCTTATTTGAGTTGTAGGAGTCTTTCATATCTTTTGGAAAAATAGTCCTTTGTTAGTTATATGCATTACAGATATCTTCCCCAGCATCCCGGTGGCTTATCATTTTACTTTGCTATTTTACTATGGCTGTTTCTATTTTTATATAGAAGATTTCCATTTTTTAAGACTTTTTTAAAAAATTTAACATTTACTTGTACATATTTGGGGGGTACAGTGTGTTGTTTCAATACATGCATATACTGCACAATGATTCACAAGATTTCCATTTTTCATAGTCAAGTTCATGAATACTTTCCTCTTTTGTGGATTATATCTCTTATCTTTATCATAAACAGAGCCATTTGTTGTCAAATTTATAACTTTTACTGAGGCTAAAGGACAAAAGGTTTGGCTATTCTAGTTTAAGATTAATTCATTTTTGTTTAAATTCCTTAGCCAAAATGTTTACTCTATGCTTTCAGATGACTCCCATGTTCAACTTTTTATTACATAGTCTTCAAAAAGTCATTTATTATCTTTACTCTCTTGCGTTTTGACCTCTGTTAAGGCACAATTACGTTAAGTGTGGAATAAACACACACACCCGATGTGTGTTTTCATTGCAAGAAGTTCCTCCTCCCACCCAACACCCTCCATCTCCTATTTCTTCCTCTCCAGTTCCATCAGTGAATGTGTTAACCCAGGACATCATCCACATGTTACTGGATCCATTAACACTATTACAAAAGTTACTACAGGTTCCAAAACTAAACGAATTCAGGTTTCAAACAGGCAATATATTGCAACTACCAACATCTAGAGAGGTAATCAACTCCAGTCAGTTACCATATATAGCATGCCAGGAAGAGCCTCACAGGCTCCCAGTGATAGAATTTGATAGGTTCATATTGGGCAACAGAAAAAAATAATGACACAATATTGGATTATTTCCAGAGATTTAAAAAGAATCTCCTAAAAACTTAGGAGGGATACTGTGAAACACCAAAAGTCAATTACAAATGCAGTTTCAGAAATGAAAACACACAGGGCCTGTGGCTCACTTGGGAGAGTGTAGTGCTGATAACACCAAGGCCATGGGTTCGGATCCCTATATAGGGATGGCAGGTTAGCTCACTTGGGAGAGTGTGGTGCTGACAACACCAAGTCAAGGGTTAAGATCCCCTTACCGGTCATCTTTTATAAAGAAAAAAAAAAGAAATGAAAATACCAAAATTTTTACAAAGGACTAAAAAACTATAGCTGACTCTGTAGATTTATCAAAGGGACTACCAGAAGTCATTTGCAGAAATAATTCCTGATGTATGAGAGGTAAAGTCTGTTCCCGCCTTGCCATTTGGCCCTCGCATACAGCATAAGCACAGGCTTCCTGTCTTCCCATTCTAACCTCTCTCCTCTCTGCCTCTCAATCTTCCCGGTCTTTTTCTCTGTGCCCATCTCTCTTAGCCTCTCTCTCTCACCACCCCTTTTCTAAATCCACTTCCTTTCCACTTTCTTCTTGTCTTCCTCCAGCCCCCAAAATTGTATCCAAAAATTTTTGTTCAGGAGAAATAATGAACACAAAAAGAAAACTCACAATGGCAAGTGTTATAATTAGTAAAATATGATATGGACAAAAAACAACTAATGAATCAGATTTCTGTTGTTAAACACAAAATAAAAATAATTGATTCTATTGGAAATAATCTTGGAAAGTTAAAAGGAAAATGGAAAAACAAAATTAAAAACAGATTTACTGCACTTTTTTAGAAAATTAGGGTATTATATTGGCTTAGCTTCATTCCAGAAAATACTTTTTTGATAACTCATTAATGCTGGCATAATTGTTTTTTTTTAAAAATTATTTATTAATTATTATTATTATTATTATGTTTTGCATTCTAAGATGTTGCAGAACAGTGTGAGAGGGGGAGTGGGAGAGGGTTGGAGAATGCTGGCATAATTCTGATGAAAATATTTATATTCAGGCAACAACTGGGGTCATAATAATGGGGTCACAGTATCCTCTGTATTAAAATGGTGGATTCATTGAGAGCAATAAATAAGAGAATAAGTGTATCTATCTGAAAGGACTGCAAAATAACCAACTTTTTCCCATTCTTTTTTCAATACGGGTGAAGGATCTTGAAGCAGCCTATCACATTACAGATATCCATGACGCTTTGGCCTTATCTGAGGTGGGAAATGACAGGAAGATGTTCTTGTTTGGAACCCATCTGACTAAGAACGGCTCAGAGATACCCTCCACCATGCAAGATGCCAAAGACTTGATTGCACAGCTGGCTGCCGATGTGCAGTGACCAACACTAGGTCCACTGTGTGGCTCTCAATCTAAGTGTCATCAGAGAGTGTTGAATGGCAAGCTTGAAGCCAAAGTTTCCACTTTCAAATAAAAAATAAGCCACTTTTTATTTTCTCAATGCATGCCATATATACAGTTGGCCCTTTATATCCATGGGTTCCATGTCTGTGGATTCAAACAAACACCTAGAAAATATTCAGAAATATTCAGACACAATAAAAGAGAACAATACAACAATAAAAAATAATACAAATAAAAAATACAGTATAACAGCTATTTACATAACATTTACATTGTATTAGGTATTATAATCTAGAAATGATTTAAAGTGTATGGGAGGATGTGTGTAGGTTATGTGCAAATACCATGTCATTTTATATAAGGGACTTGAGCATCCACAGATTTTGATATCTGAAGTGGGTCCTGGAACCAATACCCCATGGATACCAAGGGATGACTACAAAGAAAATGCTAATTTAATAAGAACATCTCTTTAGTTACATTTGAACTTTTAAAATACTTGTAAAACTGTGTATTTGGGGGGGATTGGGATTTTTAATCAGCAAAAGTAAAATGAACATTACCAAGCCCTTATCTATTTGTGGTTTTTCAATGACATGAAATTTGTGTTAAAATATTTTAATAAGTTTTCTCTTTTCAAGTAAAAATCCAGGTGTTTTTCCTTTAACTGGATCCATTCAATCCTGCAGGAAAGAAATATCTGTATAAGACAATGAGGAAAGAGAGCACTATCAAACCCACAAAGAAATAGAAATTAACACCATTCAGAGAGAAATAGGAAAGGCTTCTTTTCTAGGAGTCTGTTATACTAGATGAGGAACATTTGGGGGTTTGTGGGTTTTTGGCTGCTGGACAGTCTGGGGAACTGAACCCTTGATCTTGGTGTTACAAGACCATGCTCTAACCATCTAAGCTTACCAGCCAGCCCTGTGGGGATTTGTTTTTAAAATATTTGATAATTTGCTTGTATATGTAGATAAGGTTTCTTCACTAGGAATATTTTGTAAGAATGATAACTATATTTTCCTACAGACATGATATAAATCCAACTTTTAACTGTAGTGCCTTGCCTTGATTAAAAAAAAATAAAGATTTGGAAAGAGGATTTGTTCTGTAAATCTCCTTTTAAAGTTGGAATCTATGGCAAAATAAAAAAACAAATATGGTGAAGACAGTTAACCCTTCTCAATGTTGATAGCTGTCTTTATCATGTTTCAGGTTAAGATGGAACATAATTGAACTTAGGCGTGCATGTGCAACATTATGACTGCCCTCTGAGAGATGAGATATCAGAGTGTGTGCCTTTAAGTTCTCTCACTACCTTTCGTACAGTGCTGCAGTATTGCGTTTTTTAAAAAAAGTATATTTATTTATTTATTTTTGGTGGCTGGCCAGTATGGAAAGTATAATGTTTAATTTAATGGTATCATATCACAACAGCCACTTAGGTGTCTCCAGGCAAAACTTCTTTTGTCTCGCCTATGGAGGTTGGATCACACAATGATTCAGCATTGTCAGAAATTCTGGATTTTAGCCTCTGCCACAAGGATTACCATGAATGGACACCTGGACAAATTCCTTAACCATATTGGTCTTCTCCCTGTAAAAGAATCAAATCAGATGCACACTACTTCCAGCTCTAAACTCTGATTCTATATGCTTCCCTATGTTTTCTTTCTTTCTCTCTTTTTTTCTTTCTTTTGCTGGTGGGAGAAGGGTCTGGAAGCCGAAATAGGAGCAAGTACACCTGCTCCCCATCCAGATTCTACAGGATGAGGCATATGGGAGAGAAAGGACAACTTCTGAGAAAGCAAGGGAAGCCCAGATTCTTGTGAGAGAGCCAGGTTTGAGAAAGAACATGAAGAGAGCATTTAGAGAGGAGGCAGAGAATAGAGGGAATGTGAGGAGGACAAGCAAGATTTTTGAAGTTGGGGAGAAGTGAAAGAAAAGATCAGAAAAGGGGAGGTGGAGACTGGGACTGGTGCAGGTGGGGTCTGCGGTAGGGGTGAACGTGCTTCCTGCGGCTTTTCCTGTTCCCTTCTCTGAGCGGCTGCAGATCGGGCCTTTGGCCTGACCCAGCCCAGCCATGGCTTCAGCTTTGGAAGAGTTACAGAAAGATCTGGAAGAGGTAAAGGGGTTGCTGGGAAAGGCCACTAGGAAAAGAGCACATGATGCCCTTACAGCTGAAAAATCCAAGATTGAGACAGAAATCAAGAACAAGACATGACAGGAATCTCAGAGGACAGCAGAACTTCTTGACAATAAAAAGCCAGCTGCTGTGGTTGCTCCGTTTACAACAGGACATACAGTGAAAATCAGTAATTATAGATGGGATCAGTTAGATAAGTTTGTGAAAATCTACATTACCTTAACTGGAGTTCATCAAGTTCCCACTGAGAATGTGCAGGTACATTTACAGAGAGGTCATTTGATCTTTTGCTTAAGAATCTAAATGGGAGGAGTTACTCTATGATTGTGAATAATCTTTTTGAAACCCATCTCTGTGGAAGGCAGTTCAAAAAAAGTCAAGACTGATACAGATATTATCTTATGTAGAAAGAAAGCAGAAAACATGCAGTGGGACTACCTGACTCAGGTTGAAAAAGAGTGCAAAGAGAAAGAAAAGCCCTCCTACAACAGTGAAACAGATCCTAGTGAGGGAATGATGAACGTTCTAAAGAAAATTTATGAAGATGGAGATGATGCTATGAAGCAAACCCCTAATAAAGTGTGGGTGGAACAAGAGAGAAACAAGCCAAAGAAGACACAGAATTTTGAGATTTTAAAGTCATTTTGGGAACTGTGATGTGGAA
The DNA here is from genome assembly GCF_000696425.1 of Galeopterus variegatus. Classification (NCBI taxonomy): domain Eukaryota; kingdom Metazoa; phylum Chordata; class Mammalia; order Dermoptera; family Cynocephalidae; genus Galeopterus; species Galeopterus variegatus. The sequence goes on along the minus strand of NW_007732336.1, from coordinate 4,554 downwards.
ATACTGATGTTTCCAATAAGGGAATGTTGTACATATAAATTTGACAGATAACTACTTACATGCCTTCTTCTAAGTAAAGGCAATGAATTTTTCATTTCCTACTGGAGGATTTATTTAAATAAAATAGGCTTATTGAATACTTCCTCCAAAGATGGTTTCATTAGTACCCTGGTTATTTTGTTCAAGAAAGGGTTGTGTTGCATTCTGATGTGAAATGTAAAAAGCAAGTCTTACCTAATGAAACTGCTATGTTGTATTTTGTTCAGCTAAGAGAAAACAAAAGTATTTGCTTGCCTTTAAGTTACCGACCCCAGCTCCCACCAATGTAAGAATGAGTAAGAGTAAATCCTGAATTTTTGCATATAAAAAAAAATAGAAAAAGAATGGGAGTGGTAGAGAGCATTATGGGAGATAAGACACAAAGACATGACATCTTGGTCTTCCTGTGGTGACGATGAGATTGGTCCTGTTAGCTTGTAGCAACCGGTCCCTCAATAGATATAATGTGACAGCGGGTAGGATTTCACCAATGGGTGGAATTCCACCAGCTGCCTTCTCCTGGTTGGGAGAGAGTTTCAAGCTGAGGAGTGAAGAGGCGCGCCAGCAGGGCCGAGAGCAAGCCAGCGTGTTCAGTGAGCCCACTACCAAGGGCCACAGCGAGGCGACTACAACTGCTACTTCTGACCTTCCATGACCTCCACTTATGGCCGCCAGGGGGTGCACCGTTCCCAGAGGTACTGCAATACCAGGTCGATGCATGGAGTGGATGGAGCAAATTCCTATTCCACCCCCCTGCTCCAAAAATCTATTTAATCTATTGTCCTTGGATAGAGGATGTGTCACATATTAAATTGACAAGAACAGATACTACACTTGATCTTAGCCAAAAGGCTGAGAAGCGATCTTCCCTATGTTTTCTAAGGTGGTCAGGGGCATACGCAAGTTTCTGGAGGCTTATTTCAAAGGTGATAACAAGAGCTTTCAGGATGGGGAATGATCTCTCTGTTCTTTCTTGTTCGGTCTTGTTTTTTCTCACTCAGATTTTATAGTCTACATTTTGGCAACAAGTGTTGTGGCTGGAGTTTTTTCTTCAGTGAACAGTTATTGAGTGCCAACATGGTAGTCACTGCTTGATGCTGGGAATGACTAAAGCAGGGATTCTATAATTGAGATGATCTCAGGATAGCGATGGAGGTACATGTCACAGGGCTTACCAATGGAAATGGCGCTCAGCCAAGACAGGTTGGTGTGTTTGTCAAAGACGCTGCTTGGCTGGTAATCTTCCCAACAGGCCTTACAGGGTAGCATTCATTACCTCGGAGAACTTCCCACAATCTGGTGTCTGTTGCCAGCCTTCCAGGCTTAGAAACTATGGGTTTAGTTAGCATACTGAGAGGATCTGCCTTTTCATTTATTTATCCAGTGTTCTGTACCTGGTTGTACTACCCCATGGTCCCTCCAAAGTATTTTACATGCCAGTGAAGCTGGACTTCTGACTGGTCCTTGGAACCCTCTGGGCTTTCCTGTCACTTGGCCTTACTTGTGTCGTTTTCTTCCTCTGGAACAGTCCTGTTAATTCCTTTCTCTCATACCTCTAATCATTTTTTAAAGTGTGTCTCAGTACCTCCTCTGTGCAGTCTTTTTGCACCTCTTTTATGAGTTGTGGTATTCCGTTCACCTGACACTCTTTACCCCTCTAAGCCCCCCTGAGGACATTTAGCATACTCTTCCTTAAAGCTCCTGTGGGCCTCTCATTTATACCTGGCAGTCTGTGAGATCTGTGAGGGTGATAATGGTGTCTTCTTTTCTCTGAGAAACTCTCAGTAAAACACAGTAACATTGTTTATAAGTAAACATTTATTTACTTATGTGCCAGAAAGAGTGCCAGAACTCTTTCAGTTAAAAATGGTGAAAATTCAACTAAGTTTGTGTGTGCCAAAAAAGGGGATTCTTTTTTTTTTTTCATGGGGTTGGGGGGTGGGAGGGGTGAGTCTCATCATACTGGGAAATCTGGGCATGGGTGGATTCAGGGACTCAAAGATAACAAGACTGTTTCTCCTTCTGCTGGGTCTGCTAATCTCTGCTTGGCTTCATTCTCAGATTTCCCTCCTCAAGGTAGCAAAATGGATGTTGTCTTGCTGTCAACACCAAGCCTATAACATTCTTACAGCTCAAGATTCCAAAGTAACATGTATGCTCTCTCTTTGAGCAGCCATACAGCAAATCTCATGAAGAGGTACTGATTGGCTCTCTGGGGTAGTATATTCATCCCTGAACAAATCCCCGTGGCCGGATTGGCCAAATCTGGGTGAAGGGCAGAATTAGCCCCCTTAAACCACAGGGAATGAAGAGGTTCTGCCTTCAGCAGAGGAGGGAAGGGATTCTAGGCAAGAAACAGCAGAAGTAATGACAACTATCCATAGTAACTCACTATGCTCGGCACTGGGAATACACCAGCAATCAGGACAGAGAAATGTCCCTGTCCCTAGGAGCTTACATTCCAGTTGGGGAAATACACACAAAAATAGACAAGCAGATGAAATAATTACAAATCATTTTGAAGCAAGGATTTAAAATAGAAAGTAATGGTGAGAACATTTAAAAAATTAATGTGGACTGGAAAGACCTCTCTGAGTGGGTGATAATTAAGATGATCCTAAAAGGATAGAAAGGATACATTATGTGGAGAGTGGGTGAAAGTGGATTCCAGGCAGTGGAAACAGGTGTAAGAAAAGGCCAAAATAGGAAAGAGATTGATGTGTTAGAGAAGAACAGAGAATCTAGAATGTAGAGAGCAAGGGTGCAGTGGCCCAAAGTAGACTAGAGAGAAAGAAAAGGGCCAGATCATGGGGCTGGTCATGATTATAGTGTCATGATTGGAGGGCAAAGGTAGAAGTCAGAAAACCAGTTGGGAGGCCACTACAGAATCCAGAGAGATGATGGTGGCCAGGACTGGAATGGTGACGAGAGATGGAAAGAAAAGGATGGATTAAAGACTTATTTTTGGAATTAGCTGGAGTTGCTGATGCTTTGGGAATAGTGGGTTGAGGGAAAAAGAGAATCAAGTTTGATTTCTAAATTTTTCTCAGAAAAACCTTAGATTCGTGAGGCTGGTAATAAAATCAGAGTGCCAATATATAACTGTGATGTGGATCAAAATTTATTCTGTGTGATCATTACTAATCTCACCCAGTAAGCAGACTCCCTGGGTCATGTCAGAAAGTGGCATGGTGAGCAAACCTTAGATTCGTGAGGCTGGTAATAAAATCAGAGTGCCAATATATAACTGTGATGTGGACCAAAATTTATTCTGTGTGATCATTACTAATCTCACCCAGTAAGCAGACTCCCTGGGTCATGTCAGAAAGTGGCATGGTGAGCATAGATCTTTTGATGTACAGTGACACCAGGCCACATGTCTATCTCAAGAGGGTCTGAAGAAGGGGCTGTTAACAGTTGCAGTCTGTTGGCTTAGGTCCTCTCGCCTCTCCAGTTTTTGAACAGGCACAGCCTCTATGACTCTCTTCCTGTACGGTCTCTGGGAGCTGAAGCCCCATCTTCTCACTGACGTGTTCTTTGGATCTTTGAAGGTATTTCATTTAGGTATTTCATTTACTGATTTAGAAGCCATCCTGCCTCTTTAAGGTGAATTTACAGAACTCTTCCCTGATTGTTTACAGGTTGAGTTAAAACTCTCTGAGGGTAGCTTTATTTCTCCTTTTTCAAAGTTTTGGGGCATACTCTTGAATCTCCATACAGCACTGTAAATGTTTATATCAAAGTGAGTCTGAAGGAGCAGATTTCCTGATTCATATACGATTATACTAGAATTCATCTTCTAGTTCCATTACAGATAATATCCACAATCCAAAATGTTTCTTTCAACTTTTCTTTGCATTTATGAGACAAAGTATCCAAGGAGTACCCAATAGTGTGCAAAAGGTGTACTAGGGTTCACTATATATTTTGACAGATAACTTATTCCTAACACCTCTAGTCCCTTCCCTAGAAAATTACTGGTGTAACAGGTGTAAGAAAAGTCCACCAGTTATATTCTCCTCTACCACATTGTCCTGGCCATGAAAGTTTACTGAAAGCACTCTTCAGGAATTGGGAGAGGCCCAGGCCACTTACATTTTAAAAATCTCTTGGTGGGCCGGCCCCGTGGCGTACTCGGGAGAGTGCCGCGCTGGCAGCGCCGCTCCCGCCGAGGGTTCGGATCCTATATAGGGATGGCCGGTGCGCTCACTGGCTGAGCCCGGTGCAGGCGACACCACACCAAGGGTTGCGATCCCCTGACCGGTCACGAAAAAGACAAAAAAGAAAGAAAGAAAAAAACTCTTGGTATAATAATGATAACAAAGAGAAGGAGGAAGTAGGGTTGCCAAAAACAGGATTACAAAAATTGTGGTAGGGCCGGCCAGGTGGCGCACTGCTACAGTGCGCCGCTTGAGAGCGCAGGGGCCCTCCCGCCAAGGGTTCGGATCCCACATACACACGGGCCGCTCACTGGCTGAGCAAGGTGCGGGCGCAACACTGAGTGTTGCGATCCCC
>NW_007732335.1:135336-135574 GCF_000696425.1 Galeopterus variegatus | reverse complement strand
AGGAAAATTACCTAGGAACCTCACCTCTACAGTAATATAAATTATTTCACATCGACCAAGGATCTGGTTCTCTTGTGTATGTCATATAAACATAAACAAAGGAGGACATTTGAGAGAACACTAGATAAGCTCGTGTTTTCAAAAGTATGTTTAATACTTACAAGAAAATTAGATTATTAACTCAAAAAAGTATAACATGCCCCATAGATCAACATTCATAACATTCTGTTGAGAAAAA
>NW_007732335.1:133747-134935 GCF_000696425.1 Galeopterus variegatus | reverse complement strand
CTAAAGATATTTTTCCTATTTGTAGATCATTTTTATTTTGCTTAACTTCTTAATGATCATACCAAATAAACCAAAAATAGTCTTCTACTTTTTTTTTCTTTTTATCATTATATTTTGTTCATTTCTGAACAATTCCTTTTATTCTAAGGTAGTTCATCTTGTATCTTAAGTCCTCAGTAAAATTTCTAATACCTCTTTTTTATTCTGAAAGAACTTGGCAAATTGTAAATCTCTTTTCACAATGGTGTCTGTGCATGCTTAAAAATAATTCTAATATGGAAAGGTATTTCATAGCAAATCTAATTAAAATTTCCTCAGTTCACAATCTTGTTCCTCTGTGCTTCTAAGGGTCACCACCAAGGTACATAATATTAATATTCTTATACAGTGCCATCAGAAAGAAGTTATCAGGAGATCAAAACAATGGCTTTCTTTTAGGTTTCTGTCTATCATTTTCGAGCACTGAACCATATTATTTGCTTGATTTAATAGGCAGCAATGATACTGCTCTGCTACTAAAAATTACAAGTGATGGACACATATGTTTTTCTCTGGAAATTCATATTTTAACAATGTGAGATAATTCTCCCTATCTAAATAATTCTTTCAAATATCAATGCAGGTTTTGTTTTAGAAATATTTGGAATCACTAAATTCTGTATTTAGTCAAATATAAATAGGAAAATAATATAAGTTAAATTATAAATTTATGTTCAATATGGTAAAGTAAATACATCACTTTAATCACTAATTAGCATCTGAATTAAACTTATAAAAAGAACACTCATGTTTTTATATAGCTATACTATGGCTATATTGATTATTTCTGATATAAACTGAATACTGCAGGATTTGGGCTTCGGTTTGTTTTTTTTTTCCTTTTTGTCTTTTTTACTGACCGGTAATGGGATTGCAACCCTCGGTGTCACGCCCACACTGCGCTCAACCAGTGAGCGGGAACCGGTCTCCACATAGGATCCGAACCCTCGGCGGGAGCACCGCCACACTCCCAGGCGGCGCACTCTCCAGTGCGCCACCGGGCCAGCCCGAGGTTTTTTTTTAATTGTAGCCAAATATTGCTGAAAGTGAGGATATAAAATGAGAATTATTTTAACCATTGTTGAGAAGAAGCTTCCCTAAGACATTCTGTGCTAATTTAATTGATCATCTATGATACTAGTACTCCAA
>NW_007732335.1:126621-132701 GCF_000696425.1 Galeopterus variegatus | reverse complement strand
TCTGAGGAACATGCCTAGTGAATGAATTAAAAATGGTGGTCATGGGTGTGGTTTAAAAGGAGAGTACAGGAGGAGCTCTTTCTCTCTCTTTCTCTCTGCTCTGCCATTTTCTGCCATGTGAGATCCTGAGTCACTGTTGTACCGAGAACCTCATCAAATATGTTCCCTGAGCTTTGGACTTTCTAGCCTCCAAAACTATAAACAATATATTTTGTTTTCTTTTTTCTTTTCTTTCTTTATTTTTTTAATTATACATACATGTGAGGTACAACGTTGATTTTCAATAATTGTGCAGAATGTGTGGTGGTTTGATCAGTATAGTTAGCTTATTTATCATTACAGTATGCAATCATTCTTTATGTCCATTTACCAATTCCTCATTAGCCCCCTGCCTCTCCTTCACTCCCTTTTGCCACTTCTAGTTTTCTAAAAGTTCAGCATATTACTGTGATTGTTGTTTGTTTCTTTCTTTCTCTCTGTCTCTCTTTATTATTCTTTTGTTTATTTATGGATTCAGCTCCCAGTTATGAGTGAGAACATGTGGTATTTCTCTTTCTGTAGCTGGGTTATTTCACTTAGGATAATTTTCTCCAGGCTCATCCATGTTGTTGCAAATGGTAGAATTTCATTCTTGTCTATGGCTGAGTAGTATCCCCTTGTGTGTATATACCACAATTTCCTTATCCAGTCATCCACTGATGGACATTTAGGTTGGTTTCATCACCTAGCTATTGTAAATAGAGCTGCAATAAACATGAGAGAGAAGGTATCCCTTCAACATGATGTTTTCCAGCCCTCTGGATATATCCCCAGTAGTGGGATTGCTGTATCATATTGTAGTTCTACCTGTATTTGTTTAAGGAACCTCCATATTGTTTTCCATAATGGCTGTACCAATTTACAGTCCCACCAACAGTACAGGAGGTTTCCTCTCTCTCCACATCCTTGCCAGCATTTGTTATTCTCTGTCTTTTTTATAATAGCCAGTCTGATTGGGGTAAGGTGATATCTCAATGTGGTTTTGATTTGCATTTCCCTGATGATTAGTGATATTGAGCATTTTTTCATATACCTGTTGGCTATTTGTACATCGTCCTTTGAGAAATGTCTATTCAGCCCCTTTGCCCATTTTTCAATTTTATTTACTTATTTATTTATTTTTTTGCAGTAAAGTTGTTTGAAATCTTTGTATATCCTGNTCATTCTTGTCTATGGCTGAGTAGTATCCCCTTGTGTGTATATACCACAATTTCCTTATCCTGTCATCCACTGATGGACATTTATGTTGGTTTCATCACCTAGCTATTGTAAATAGAGCTGCAATAAACATGAGAGAGAAGGTATCCCTTCAACATGATGTTTTCCAGTCCTCTGGATATATCCCCAGTAGTGGGATTGCTGTATCATATGGTAGTTCTATCTGTATTTGTTTAAGGAACCTCCATACTGTTTTCCATAATGGCTGTACCAATTTACAGTCCCACCAACAGTGCAGGAGGGTTCCTCTCTCTCCACATCCTTGCCAGCATTTGTCATTCTCTGTCTTTTTTATAATAGCCAGTCTGATTAGGGTAAGGTGATATCTCAATGTGGTTTTGATTTGCATTTCCCTGATGATTAGTGATATTGAGCATTTTTTCATATACCTGTTGGCCATTTGTACATCTTCCTTTGAGAAATGTCTATTCAGCCCCTTTGCCCATTTTTCAATTTTATTTATTTACTTATTTATTTATTTTTTTGCAGTAAAGTTGTTTGAAATCTTTGTATATCCTGGATATTAATCCCCTGTCAGATGCATAGTTTGCAAATATTTTCTCCCACTCCGTAGGATGACTTTTCACTCTATTGATTGTTTCCTTTGCTGTGTGGAAGGTTTTTAGTTAGATATAATCCCATTTGTTTATTTTTTCTTTTGTTGCCTGTGCTTTTGAGGTGTTATTCATAAAATCACTGTCCAGTCCTAAATCCTAGAGCATTTCCCCTATGTTTTCTTCTAGGAGTTTTAAAGATTCAGGGCTTGTATTTAGATTTCTAATCCATTTTGAGTTGATTTTGGTATATGGTAAAATACATGGATCAAATTTCTTTCTTCTAAAAATGGATATCAAATTTTTCCAGCACCATTTTTTGAAGAGGCAGTCTTTTCCCTAATATATGTTCTTGGTGCCTTTGTCAAAGATCAGTTGGCTGTAAATAAGTGGGTTGTTTTCTGAGTTCTCTATTCTGTTCCCTTGGTTCACATGTCTGTTTTTATGCCAGTACCATGCTGTTTTTGTATTACAGATTTGTAATATAGTTTGAAGTCAAGAAGTGTAAGGCATCCAGCTTTACTTTTTTTGCTCAGGATTGCTTTGTCTATTCAGGGTCTTTTGTTGTTCCATATGAATGTAAGGATTGCCTTTTCTATTTCTGTGAAGAATGCCATTAGTATTTTGATGGGAATCTCATTGAATCTGTACATGGCTCTGGGTATTTTGTCAATATGAAAATGATTTTCCATACAAAAAAGCATAGAAAATCATTTCACTTTTAATTGTTTCTATAGCATATACTTTGCAACCATTTTCTATGAACCCAGTGAATGAAAGTATATCTTGGCTTCGACAATTTTTTATTGTCAATGACCATCTCTCCAGAATTGTAAAAATAAGGACACGTGGCATTTATAAAAAGATTTACAATTTTCCAAATGCCTATAGAGAGAAGTATTAAATCCTGTTCTAGGATTTTTTTTTTTTTAATTTGATCTTTCTTGGTCAATGAATGTGGCCAAGAATATGAAAAATACCCTTGGAATAAAAATTGTAGTATTATCCTTAAGAAGTAGTATTATCCTTATTTATCCTTAAGATAACTAATCTAGAATAAAAGTTTAGAAAATTTGCATTTACTCTGTTGAATTCATAATGAAGATCTAAAGATTCTCCAGAGTGCTAATTAAACATTAATGAAATGATAGGACAGAATCATATTTTAAGAGCTAAATATACTTATTGTGGAATAAGAACTGGCAAGTTAGGGTAATTATTGAATTTCCTATAATGACTTTTCTGCATAGCCCCTGATACTTTTATTAGAATTGTAAGTAAATTAACAACACTTAGAGTGTATTTTTGCAATATTATAATTATAACCAAGACAGTTACATATTTTGCCAAAGAAATATTTGAAATTACAATTATAGCTACTTGAAATGGATAATTGTCATAATTCATTTTAGTATTTCAACAAGTATTTATTTTAGTTGAAGTTAAAGTTACTATTAAAGAAACTGACATTTTTATTAGATATTTGTTATGTTAGTTGCCCATATTACTTCATGTGGAAATCGAATTTCAGTTACTTTCCAATTTGTTTTCTTAATTGGTTTTTATAGTTAATTACAGCAACCATGTTAGGAAATCATACATTCTTTCTAGATCAAATTGAAACAATGGTCTAACAAATTTAATAACTTGTGAAAGATGCCACTAACTCTGATAATATTACAATATAATGTATCAAAATTCGAATTCAATAATCCATAGTTCAATGTCATGTTGGAATATATTATATGATACAGAAATCAACACTTACATCTGAAAAGCTGAAATAAAATTCAGTGGTAATAGTATTGCTAGAAAGCTTTATAATTTATCTTCCAAGAGAATAAAATACTAATCTAAAGGTAGGGTCATTAAGATCAGAGATTTATATTTTTGGACGTTTGGAGTATTTATGAGTTGTGCTAAAATATGAGATAAATGAATAAGACCCTAGTTAATTCAGCTAATCTTTTTACTATGAATATTGATACCTCATGTTGATTTCCTAATTCTAGATATTAAAAGTAAATTAGGCAAACTTCCATTTCTGGATATGATGAAGTAGCTCTTAACAAAAAAATGACCTCGGACAACAACTAGAAAAGCTGAACAACTGAAAAAGACAACTTCTATGAGGGCATCACAAAGCTCCCAAGCAAACCACAATTTGAGGGGCCAAGATCCCAGACAGAAGAGTGTCTGATTGAAAGTGAGTCAATATTACGCACATAACTTTTGCCATTGGATTACTATAAAGAACTATAAGATTTAGCTTCAGTCAACAAATTTTGTGTTGTATTTCTATTAAAATTTAGGTTAAACTATTTTGATTTCCCTTGGTATTTTCCTCTTTGACCAATGCATTATTTAGATAATTGAGATTTTCCTAGATTGTTATGTAAAAGAATACTTCAAAAAGTTCATGGAAAGATTCATATTATCTTTTGATTATATTTTTCCAAGAACTTTTAAAAAATACATTATTTTTTTTATGGAAACATATTGATTGTACACGTGTGTGGCATACCACATTAAATATCAATAATTGTGGGCAGTATGTGATGCTCAAATTAGTATAATTAGTATATTCAACATTACACCATGGAATCACTTTTTGTGGACCAGTACCAATTTCTTGCTAAACCAACTGCCCTGCCCATGTTTTCCACCTCTGGTAACCTCAGTTCTGTTCTTTCTTTTTGAAAGTTCAGCATATTATTATGATTGTTGTATCTTTCTTTCTTCTTTTATTTATTTGTTTATTTTTTTGTTCCTATCACCTCTCCCCCAGGGTGATGGGGATGCAAAGGGATTACTGAAAGCCCATCTCTTCCAAGGAGTGAGAGACTGCAAAGGGGTTAATTTCCCAGAACCCTCAAGAGAGAGGCATTCCTTCCTTTGGAAATTAACCACAAACTGGGGTTCTTTCACCACATTTATTCTCCAGACCAGAAAATTACAGAAAAAGTACATAGGTGGTTACAAAAAAAACAGTAAAATAATTGTCATGGCAACAGTCATTAGGTTTAATTGCAGCAAAGGCATCTGTCCTTGGAGCCAGCAATTATGCTGTGTTATAATTCTTATCTACAACAGAGACCTTAGCCCAAGGAAAGTTTCCTGTATTTTGCAAGGTTAACATTTCTATATGTAATTCTAAAAGATTAGGCTAAACCTGAGACTACAGGCCTTTGGAAAATAAGCCCTGTAAAATACATTTGCTTTATAAATGTTAGTGCTCTCTACGGTTCCCAATTATACATGAAGACGTGTATTATTTCTCTTTCTATGTCAGGTTTATTTCACTTTACATAATTTTCTCTAAGTTTATCCATGTTGCTGCAAATGACAGAATTTCATTCTCTTTTATGGTGGAATAGTATTCCACTGAGTATACATACCACATTTTCCTTATCCAGTCATCCATCAATGGACATTTATGTTGGTTCCACCTCTTGGCTATTGTAAAAAGAAGATGAGCTTTTTGAAGTACTCTCATATATAAAACAATAATTAGGCTTCTGGTCAAGATGGCAGAATAGATAGTCACCAGTATCACTCTGTCCCACAAATCAACCAATTTACAACTATTAAAAAGCAATGAATGTCAAGCTGGGGCCGCTAGAGCTCAGGGGAGGAGGAGGAGAGACCTATGGAGTTCATGAAGTCAGGAGAAGCCACAATGAGAGAAAGAAAGGATCTTTCCCACCATTTCAAGCCTTAGCCACTTCAAGCCTGGAGCTCAAGAGTGCATGGAGCAGGAGCTGGCAAAAGCCACAGCTATGTCCTTCATATGCAGTTGCTTGAGAAGAGGACCTTGGATGCCCATAGGCTAGTAAGACCACTAACAGTGTTCCCGTGGTCCCATACAGGAGTGAGGAACAACAGACAATAGAGAAAAGGAGCTGCTCAGAGGGCAGTGAATAATTGCAAGGGACCAGTGCATGGTCCATCCCATAGGAATTTTTTGGAGTGTGGGAGGTGGTGGAGGTGAGCCCACTGGGGGAACACTGGGGCACAGCATGGACAGCTGTTCTGCCCTCCAGTCAGTGCAGAACCACTCAGTGGAGACTGGTCAGGAATATTGAACTCTGCGGGGTTCAGTTTGCTGAAAAGATTTAGGCCTAGACCAGTTTCCACACAACCCAGGTGTACCAGAACTCACAAGACCTGGAAGTACATACAAGGTCAACAATTAAAACCTGAACTGCACAAAAAGCCTTCACCAGAGAGTCAGCAGCAAAGCAGCAATTTAGCTCAACCAAAGGGCTC
>NW_007732335.1:125842-126526 GCF_000696425.1 Galeopterus variegatus | reverse complement strand
TGAAAAGATTTAGGCCTAGACCAGTTTCCACACAACCCAGGTGTACCAGACCTCACAAGACCTGGAAGTACATACAAGGTCAACAATTAAAACCTGAACTGCACAAAAAGCCTTCACCAGAGAGTCAGCAGCAAAGCAGCAATTTAGCTCAACCAAAGGGCTCAAATACTGGTCACCACAGGAAGTTCCCCCATTTTAGAAGTAAGCAAAGGACAACAAATTAGTTCCAGTGCAGAGTTTAAAACGTAGGAACATCAAATAATCCAACACAGAAGTGAAAGAGAAAACTAAATGCCTACAGATCAGAGACAAAGTTTAATATTAACTAATTAAGGTCTAACACCACCAAAGAACCCCTATAAAACCTAGAAGGACTGGAAGCCCCCTGGTCTCCCTTGCCTGAATGAAGGGAGTGCCATGGGCCTATACCATGCTCCCCTCCTTCTTCCTCCTCTCACCCTAATTCTAACCCCCACTGCCCCTCCCCCCACTGCTCCACAAAATCTTAGAATATAAAAAAATAATATTAATAAATAATTTTTAGGAACTAATTATATGTATAATTATATATAACATTACATGATATATAAATAACAATAATTAAATTATTTCATTATATTACACATTTATATAATATGAATATGTAAAATTATATAGAGTGTCTTATCTGAATTAATGCTCTGT
>NW_007732335.1:122192-124046 GCF_000696425.1 Galeopterus variegatus | reverse complement strand
GAATGTCTGATGGACCCGTTAGCACTTTCAATTTGAGGAAACAAAAATCAATTCTCATGCACATTTATCTCTTCTATTTAATTACTACCCCATGATGATGCCCTTCCTTCTCAGGAAACTGCTGCTGCTTGTTAGCCCTTCATGTACCAGGAGCAAACTCTCCAGCAGTGCTCCCTGCCTGCTAGGGGAGAGAGAAGGCTGCTCTTTTATAAGCTCATATTTATTCTTAGAGTTTCATATGAAAGCCTTTGATAAACCATTTCATAACACAAAGTACATATGTCACACTGGCTCTTAGTGCTGTCCTTGGTGGAATTTTAGATATTAATGTCTTCAACCTTCTAACTCTGCATATAAGGTGTTCTGTTTAGCAACAATTAATTTTCTATCTTGTGAAGCCCAGAGCAGTATAGAGGAGGATTTACTGATTATTACAATTTTACAAATTATATGTGTGTAAACACACACATATACAAACATACAGATGAAGTTTATTAATTAATAGCTAAAATTGACAAAAATTGCNCATTTATATAATATGAATATGTAAAATTATATAGAGTGTCTTATCTGAATTAATGCTCTGTGTGATTTAAATCATTTTAAATATATTAAGACTTTTTTGTTTTATGACCCAGAATATTGTCTATTGTGGTGAATATACCATGTGAATTTGAAAATAATATGTATACTGCAGTTGTGAGGTGAAGTGCTCTAAAGTACCTACTAGGTCAAAGTGGTTGATAGCATTATTCAGACTATCTGAGACAAACAATTTTTTCTCTAGTCTTATCAATTGTTTCTGGATGCATTCACATTTAATAGTTACCATTTTTTGTCTCTCTGGTATTGATGTATCTAATATTTATTGATGTTACAAGCTTGAATATTATGAAATAAGGGAAGAGAAAGCAAGAAGACACAGAGAAATAGCCAAGTTGGGAAATACAAATATCCTGGATTAATAGAGATCATGCCTTAATCTCCAGAAGTGGAAGAAATCCTAGAAGCCTACAGACACAGCTCATTCTATGTAAAATGTCTATGGGTTATAATCACAGCAACANTCCGAACCCTTGGCGGGAGCGCCGCCACACTTCCCAAGCGGCGCACTGTAGCAGTGCGCCAACGGGCCGGCCCAAAAGTAACTATATTTTAAATAAAAGGGAAAAATGAGGCTTTAGGAGTTTTTTTTAAGAATAAATTTTAGGAGAAATTTTAAAAAGCCTAAGTATTTTACAGAGATATGATGTTGTATTGCTTTACTTCTTTTGAGGGAGAGGAAAAAAGAGAAATAATATTTTAAGGGCAATAAGAAAGTTGGTTACTTAACTTTGTGTATTGGTTCACATTGTGGAGAACTCCCTGTGGCATTTATATTTCTCTTGAATTATGACTAACTCAACTACATGATAAAGTTTATCTATTGCTTTGTGGAAAAATCTAACATCTTAAGGTAATCTTTTCCTTTTTTACTGCAACTTCTCAGAGTGTTTAGAGCCAACAGAGTTGGACTGTTTTTCAGTGAGTATGTGCCTGAGATATTTAACTCACTAAGGAAGAAATCAGAGAAACTGGGTATGTATAACAACTGAAAGAATCCTGAAATATAATTGCTAGGTTAAATACCAAACTGGTAAATAAGAATAGAATGTCTGATGGACCCGTTAGCACTTTCAATTTGAGGAAACAAAAATCAATTCTCATGCATATTTATCTCTTCTATTTAATTACTACCCCATGATGATGCCCTTCCTTCTTAGGAAACTGCTGCTGCTTGTTAACCCTTCATTTACCAGGAGCAAACTCTCCAGCAGTGCTCCCTGCCTGCTAGGGGAGAGAGAAGGCTGCTCT
>NW_007732335.1:114411-120560 GCF_000696425.1 Galeopterus variegatus | reverse complement strand
CTCACATGCTAGGAACAAAAAAGTGGAATAACCCATTTACAGACATTCCTAGTTCTTTGAGAGCAGACCAGTAAGAAAAATATCTGCTTTTATCAAATTTTTTAAATTTTTAAATTTTTTAATTTTAACATTATTTGTACATAATTGTGGGGTACAGTATGTTGTTTCAGTATAGCATACATGCACAATGATTCCTTTAGGGTAGATAGCATAGTTTGTACCTATGAGTTCATGGCTTCTCCTTTCCCCTACCCTTTTCCCCTCTCGACCTCCAGTAACTAATATTCTACCCTTTGCTTCTGTGAGAACCACTTTTTCTTTTTTCTGTTTAGATTCCACATGAGTATTTAGATTCAACGCAGTATTGGTCTTTCTGTGCCTGGCATACTTCACTTAGCATGATGGCTTCCAGATCCATCTATGTTGCTGCAAATGATAGAATATCATTTCTTTTTATACCTGAATAATATTCCATTGTGTATATGTACCACCGTTTTTGTTTGTTTGTTTTGTTTTGTATTGTTTTTGTCTATTCATCCGTTGGTGGGCATTTAGGTTGATTCCATCTCTTGGCTATTGTGAATAGTGCTGCAATGAACATATGGGTGCAGGTGTCTTTTAGGTATATTGATTTTGTTTCTTTTGGATATATATCCAGTAGTGGGATGGGTGGTTTGTAAGATAGATCTATTTTTAGTTTTCAGAGGAACACCCATACTGTTTTCCACATTTGTTGAACCAATTTACACTCCCACCAACAATGTAGGAGGGCTCGCTTTTCTCTGCCTCCTCTCAAGCATTTGTTATTTTCTGTCTTTTTGATAAAAGCCATTCTACATGGGGTGAGATGATATCTCACTGTGTTTTTAATTTGCATTTCCCTGATGATTAGTGATTTTGAGCATTTTTTTTTTTATGTGTCTGTTCACCATTTGTGTGGCTTATTTTGAGAAATGTCTCTTCAGCTCCTCTGGGTTCTTTTTTTGTGTTATTTTTTTTTTTTTGGCTGTTGAGTTATTTGAGTTCCTTTTATATTCTGGATATTAGCTCCTTGTCTGATGTGCAGTTGGCAAACACTTTCTCCCTTTCTGCAAGTTATTTCTTCACTTTGTTGATAGTGTCCCTTCATGTGCAGAAGCTCTTCAGTTTGATGTAGTCCCATTTGTGTATTTTTGTTTTAGTTGCCTGTGCCTTTGTAGTCTCTCTCAAAAAAAAACTCTTCCCACTTCCATTTTGTGTAGCATTTCCCCTATGTTTTCATCTAGTAATTTTATTGTTTTAGGTCTTAAAGTTATTTTTTAATGTATTTTCAGTTGTATTTTTGTGTATGGTCAGTGATAGGGATCTAATTTCAGTCTTCTACTTGTGGATATCCAGTTTTCCTAGCATCATTTATTGAGGAGGCTGTCCTTTCCCCATTGTATATTTTTGGCACCTTTGTTGAAAATCTGTTGTGTGTAAGTGCATGTGTTTATTTCTGTGCTCCCTATTCTGTTCCATTGGTCTATTTGTCTATTTTTTATACCACCACAATGCTGTTTTGGTTACCATTGCTTTGTTGTATATTTTGAAGTCAGAAATTGTGATGCCTCTGATTTCATTCTTTCTGTGGTTACATACAAATTTTAAGATCATTTTTTGTATTTCCATGAAAAATGTCATTGATATTTTGATAAGAATTGCATTGAACATGTAGCTTGCTTTGGGTAACACAGACATTTTGATGATGTTAATTCTTCCAACCCATGAACATGGGATATATTTCCATTTATTTGTGTCTTACTTAATTTTTTTCACCAATTTTTTTCTAGTTTTCATTGTAGAGGCTTTCACCTCCTTGGTTAAATTTACTCCTACATATTTCATTTTTTGGTAGCTGTTGTGAATAGGATTATTTTCTTGATTTATTCTTCAGCTATTTCATTATTGACATGTAGGAAGGCGATTGATTTGTGTGTGTTGATTTTGCGTCCTGTCACTAAACTGAATTCATTTATTAGTTCTAGTAAGTTTTTGGTAGAGTCTTAGGGTTTTCTATGTGTATAATCATATCATCTGCATATAGGGATAATTTGACTTTTGAATTTGGATGTCCTTTATTGTTTCTCTTGACACATTGTGCTGGCTAGAACTTCCAGGACTATGTTGAATAAGAGTGGGTAAAGTAAGCATCTTTGTTTTATTTTAGATATTAAAGGAAAAGCCTCAAATTTTTCTCCATTCAGTATGATATTAGCTATGGGTTTGTAGTATATGGCCTTTATTGTGTTGAGATACTTTCCTTCAATACCTAATTTGTTGAGTGGTTTTTATCATGAAGGGGTGTTGGATTTTATTAAATGATTTTCTGTATATTGAAATGATTGTCTTCATTCTGTTGATGTGATATATCATGTTTATTGATTTGCATATGTTGAACCATCTTTGCATCCCTGGGATGAATGTCACTTGATCATGGTGAATGATCTTCATAATATGTTTCTGGATTCTGTTTTCTGGTATTTTTTGAGGATCTTTGCATCTGTGTTCATTGGAGATGGTGGTCTGTAGTTTTCTTTTTTGTGTATGTCTTTTTCTGATTTCAGTATAAGGTTAATATTGGCCTTGGGAATGAGTTTGAAAGTATTCCCTCCCCTTCAATTTTTTGGAAGAGTTTGAGAAAAATGGTATTAATTCTTACAAGTGGTGTTAATTCTTAAGAATGGTATTAATTATTCTTTAAATGTTTGGTAGAATTTGTCAGTGAAGCTATCTGGTACTGGGGTTTTCTTTGTTGGGAGAATTTTTATTTCTGTTTCAATCTCATTACTTGTTATTGGTCTGTTTATTTAGGAGCATGTTGTTTAATTCACATGTATTTGTATGGCTTCTAGTATCCTATTTGTTGCTGACTTTTAGTTTTATCCCATTGTGGTTAGACAATTTTGATTTTTTTAAAAAATTTGTTGAGGCTTATTTTGTAACCTAAGGTACAGTTTATTCTAGAGAATGTTCCATGTGCTGCTGAGAAGAATGTGTATTCTGCAGCTGTTGGATGAAATATTCTAGATATGTCAGCTAGGTTAAGTCAGCCTAGGGTATTGAATAATTTGGTTTCCTGGCTAATTTTCTGCTGGATGATCTGTCTTTTGCTAAAAGCGAGGTGTTGAAGTATCCAACCATGATTGTGTTAGAGTCTACTTCTCCCATTAGGTCTACTAGTAACTGCTTTTTATAACTGGATGCTAAGGAATTGGGTGCAAATATATTTAGAATTGTTATATCTTCTTGAATTAATTCCTTTATCATTATATAATGGCCTTCCTTATTTATTTTACTTTACTTTACTTGAAGTCTGTTTCATCTGTTATAGGTATAGCTATTCCTGCTCTTTCTCAGTTTCTATTTCTATGAAATATCTCTTTCCATCCCTTCACTTTCAGACAGTGTGTGCCTTTACACATGAAGTGAGTTTCCTGTAGGCATCACATCGCTGGTCTTGTTTTATAATCCATTGAGCCACTCTTTGTCTTTTGATTGGAGAATTTAATCCATTTTCCTTTAGTTATTATTGATTTATAAAGACTTGTTACTCCCATTTTGTTCCTTTTTTCCTTGTTGTTTTGTTAATCTTTTTCTTCCAATCTTACTGTCTTCCTTTGTGACAGAATGGTTTTGCTAGCACTGTATTTTGATTTCTTGCTAATTATTTTTACTTTGTCTTTTAAGAGTTTTTGTGTTGCGCTTACCATAAGGCTTACACAAAACCTGTTATATTTATAACAGGTTATTTTAGACTAATAACAACTTAACTTTGATATCTAAGAAAAAAAAAGACTACTGTAAGCTTTGATATTATTCCCACCTCCCACCAACTTTTTGAGAATTAGTTCTTTCACATTCCATCTTTTAATATTGCCTATCTCTCATATGGTGTTTCTATATGTTAAAGTCTTGTTAGGTTTGTCATTTAGTTTCATACTAAGGATGTAAGTGGTTTATTCACCACCCTCACAACATTGGGGGGTACTCTGAGATTGTCTGATAACTTACTTTGCTAATGAATTATGTACTTTCAAATGTTTTCTTGCTGCTCTTTAGGCTGTCTTCTTTCAGATTGAAAAATGCCCTTTAGCAATTCTTGTAATGCAGGTCTATTGCTTATGAATTTCCTTAGTTTCTGTTTGTCTGGGAAAGACCTTATTTCTCCTTCAGATTTGAAGGTTAGTTTTGTCAGATACAGAATTCTTGGCTGACAGTCTTTTTCCTTCAGCACTCAGAATACACCATCCCCTCCTCTTCTGACCTGCAGGGTTTCTACTGAGAAATCCACTGAGAGATGTTTTGGGCTCCATTGGATGTTATGTGTTTCTTTTCTCTTGATGCTTTCAGTATTCTTTCTTTGTCTTTAGTTTTTGATAATTTGATTCTGATGTGCCTTGGGGCAATCCTCCTTGGATTGAATTTGTTTGGCAACATCTGATCTTCCTGTACCTGACACTTTCATCTTTCTCCATACTTGGGAAATTTTCAGCCATTATTTTCTTGAATATGCTTTCTATGCATCCCCTTTTTCCTCTGCTCTGGGTATGCCAGTTATGCATAGGTTGTTTTAGTTGAGGGAGTCCCATGTTTGCTGTATTTTTGTTTAATTTTTTTCTTAGTCTTTTTTTATTTTTGCTCATCTGATTTGATAATTTTATATGATCTGTCTTCAAACTCACTGATTCTTTCCTGTTTGATTAAGTCGGATGTTGGAGCTTTTTACCAGTTTTTCAGTTCAGATAATATTTTCTTTAATTCTAGAATTTTTAATTTTTTTAATTGATTCAATTCTTTTGTCAAGTTTCTCATTCTGCTCTTGGATTCTTTTCCAAATATCCTTCAACATTCTGTCTGTATTTTCTTGCGATTCTCTGAATATCCTTGTGAGGGTTATTCTGAATTCTCTATCAGACATTTCATAAATCTGCTTTTCCTTTGGGTTCATTGCTGGTACTTGGTCTATTTCCTTTGATGCTGTTATAGTTCTTTGTTTTTGTCAATATTTGTGTCTTTACATTGATGCCTGCGCATTTGAGGAGATTCCTACCTCTTTGAGATTTTATAAGTGTTCTTTTATGATGTTAGACCTTTACTGGTTAAATATCAGAACTTTGTCTCTGGTCTACATTTTTGGTTAGTACCTAAATTGGGGGAACTTCCCATGGGGACCAGCACTTGAGCTCTGTGGTTGCAATAAATTGATGCTTTTTGCTGATTCTCTGGAGAAAGTTCTTTTTTTGTGCAGAACAGGCTTTAATTATTGACATTTTAATCATTTCTGGGTCTTGTGAGCTCAGATAAACCTGGACTCTGTGGAAATTCTGGCCTGGAACTGAGTCTTTTCAGCTATCTGCACCCCTGAAATTCTGTCACCCTGACTAGTTTCCACTAAGTAGACCTGTACCAATTACAAGGCAGACCTGCTACCTACACTGCACCCCAATGTTCTTGCAGCAGGCCAGCCTCCTTTCCAAACTCCGTATCCTTTCTATGGGGTGATCCATGTGCAGATCCCTTGCAATGACTCACCAGCCTCTGGGTGGGTCTTATCTTTAGTTGGTCAGCTGTGGCCTTTCACTCCTATGTCAGTCCAGGGGAACACTATCAGTGGTCTTGCTGTCATGGAGATTGGTAAGGTGCACTCTGAGGCCCTCTGAGGCCGTTCGGACTCTAGGAGACTTGACACAAAGGGCTCTTCTGTGGCTTTTTCTGGTTCCTGCTCCGTGTGCTGCAGCTACTTCCCTCCTCTCACAGGGCCAACCCTGAAGCATCTGCGGCTTGAAGAAGGTTGGAATGATTTCTTCTTCCTCTTGCTGCAGCTTCTCCTGCCTTCACGAACTTTGTGGGTCCCTCTCCTCTTCCCCTGAGCTCCAGCTCTCTTCTTACAATCGAATAATTGTAAATTGTTCAATTGTGGCTAAGAATAATGCTGGGGATCATCTATTTTGCCATCTTGATGACTACTGTCAGGCTGAATCACAGACCCCTCTGCCCTGTCCTGTACAGGTCAAGAGCCAGGTAGTAGAAAAATGTTCTGGCATCCGATAACAGGATCGACATGCTTTCTTCTGATGCGAGCTTTGCCAGCCAATGGTTCAGAGCTGCTACCTTTTATACTGAAAGTA